>NW_026057578.1:2024366-2057613 GCF_023721935.1 Panthera uncia | reverse complement strand
CCCCCCCTTCCCCCCCCTTCCCCCCCCCCCCCCCCCCCCCCCCCCCCGTTCAGCTCTTACCTAGCCCAGGCAGGGGTTTGGGGAGGCTTCCTGCCCCCCTCTCTGTCTGCAGGACGTTGATGAGTTTCCTGTCCCTGTTTTGGGGGAAGTTGCTCCAGAAAGAAGCCCGAGTCCCAGCAAATGTGAATACAGCTTGATGGGGCCGGGAAGCCAAGCGAGGAGCACTTTGAGGTTCAGCTGGGATCAGCTGCAGTTGTGTGCTCATTAAGGCATTTCATTCTGATAAAATATGCTAAATGAAAAACTGGGCAGGAGAGAAGCAGGCAGAACGTTCTTCCCCAAAAGCCTCTGTTAATTACAGGCTTTTTCCTTGGAAGGACTAGCATTAGTTCTGCGACGCAGGGAGAATGAATAAGCGACTTGGGTGGAGGAGAACCCTGAAAAGGGAAGGCTGGCCACGATGGGCTGGGCCGCCAGGAGCGGGGAGTGTCTGCGGCACAGTATGGAAGCGCTCCTGCGGGCGTGCCCACCGGAATTAGGCCGCCGTCTAAATTTAAGTGGGGAGGGGAGAGCAGCCACATCACAGAGGCAGCACTCGGAAGCTCCGGGCTGTCCCTGCTTCAGAGCCGAGGAGGGGAGACACTCGCAGGCCGGCTGATCCCCTGGGAAGCCGGAGACCCTGTGTTCTGGGAAGGGGCAGGAGGGGATTTTCCCTGCTCCTGTATCCCGGCTCTGGAAGGGACGGTTTGGGGCCAGCTGAGGTGCCCAGCACCGTGCAGGCACCGGAGATTCAGAGGGAGAGGACTAGAGCGCTTTCCAGCTCCGAGGGCCTGCGGGCAGGCCGCCTGCTGCCCGTCATTCAGAATTTGGTCCCTTCGCTACCGCGGTTGGGATTCCTTCATGTGTACCTTCGTGGAGGGTTCTGAAAAGCCACTTGCTTTTCTAGCCTGTGTGTTAGGTTTGACTTCTGGCAAGATTCAGAATGAGGATAAAATCAGACTTCTAAGAAGTCTAATAAAAATTCAGAACTTGTTAACTTGAGAGGTTGTCCGGGGCAACTGTAGGAACCCGCTCAAGATGATGAGGAAGAAGGCTGTGCTACCGGGAGACGGGTCCTTCAATTTCAGAAGTCGGTATTTTAACAGACAGCAGCTCGTGCAAACCTGTCCTCGGAGCAAGGCCTGGAAAGGAGATCGTCACATAATCGCTTAGCACAAAGGGTAGCCACGTGGCGAAGGTGAGAGATGAGCGGGAGGCCGTTTCTAGAGCAGGGAGCTCACGAGAGCATGGCCGCAGGGGGCTCAGAAGGACTGCCAGAATCCGCTTCCCACCTACCAGCCCAAGAGAGCTGAGCAGACCGGACCGGTTCGCATTTTCCAGGATAAGTTTGGCTCCCGTTCTGTGCACAGGTGCCACATTGCTTCATACCCAACCACAAACATTTGCTGACCTGTGTGGATGCAGATGGGTGGGGTCTCTGCGGAGCTCAGTGAGCGATGTGCCCTGGGCCGGGGTCGGCACTGTGAACGTGTGAGACAGGGACACGGAGAGTCACCCCGTATCTGACCCAGGGTAGACCCTCCATAAATGTTGATCAGATGCATGAATGCATTTGATGGGACCGGCTGAGGTCTGACTCCGTGTTATCCTGCGAAACGTCCGCTGGGTAACCTTGTGGTGTGGTCATCACTGCGTTCGCCTAGGAACCTAGTTTCTGGCTCTTGGAAGGCATCCGTTCATGTGTGAATGACCAGGCGATCATTATTCACCGTCTCACGAAAGTCAGGTGGCCCTTTAAAACGTGGCATGTGTGTGTTTACCCCCTTCTTCTGTTCCCTCAGTCTCCAAGACAGGGTCTCACTCCTTAGCATGTCTCACAGGACCTCATGGTCTGACTCCGCTCCTTGGAACACCCAACTACAGCCACGCTGGGCTACGTGCAGGTTGGTCACACCCTTGGTTACCTGGACTCCTGCGTACGAGCCCTTCCCTCAGCCTGGAGGGCTTTTTCACTGCACCTGATGCTCCCCAGCCTGGCCCCTCCCTGCCTCCTCTGAGAATACCCCGCTTCCCAGGACCAGCACAGGCCCTCCCACAGGGGGCATGGCAGCCCCATTGCCTGCCACCGTGGCAGAGTTTTTGACTCTGTTTTGTCGGTGATTATTGGTCTGTCTTTCCCATTAGACATGAAGGTCCTTGAGGGACAGTCCGCCTGTCAAGCACAACCTTGGGGACAAAGTAGGTGTCATTAAGTACTTATCAAATGAGTGAATGACACAGCTGTTGTGCCCATCTCTACTGGTTAGCCTTTCATGATCATTTTGAAGACTGTTAGGTTTAATATACAATCCTTGAAAGTAATTACTTCGGAAGTTCCGCTTCTGGTGATGGTAAAGTAGCGTATGTCAGACTAACACTTCTGAAATAACAATTATAAACTCGGCAAAAAAAAGTCTGCAACTATTTGAAGTTGCTGGACAGTGGTCAGTAGGCGACAGGAACTGAAAGGAGGAAACAGCACTGGGTGAGATCTTGTTTATGTGACTTTCCCTCTGAGATCACTTCTCATCCTGCCATCAACAGGCAGCTAGCTCTCACACAGAAAACCAATCTCGCTGGTCAGAGGGGTCGGAAGATGGGGTTTAGAACTGACAAAGCAGCAGAATGTGAGGGGATCAATCCTGTAAGACGTGTAGCCACAGATGGAGACTCTCACATCTGCTTATAACTTCTGCCTAGCCAGGGAGCTGTGCGTGTGGGAAGGAGACTCCAAAGAACCCAGCAAAAAGCAACAGCAAGAAGATTGAAAGAACTGAGCGGAAGTTTCAACTGCTGTCTCCTGCAAGGGAAACAGATTTAGATTTAGGTCCAGCCAAGTTAACTCCCTGCCTTAACAGAAATGAACACCCTTCAGAGAAAGATAACAGAACCAGTCTGTACAATGTATCATCGACAATGACCAATACGCAAACAAAAATTACTAGACATATCCCCAGAAAATAGAAAGAAAAGAGAGAAAGAAGACAAAATGTAACCCATAATTAAGAGGGGAAAACTGCCCACAGAATCTAACTCTGGGATTACTATGTTAAAATTACCAACAAGACTTTTGAAATATCTTGTACAGATACGTTCAAGGACTCAAAGGAAAACACAGTCAGGACGAATGAATACATGTGGAACCATAGCAGAAAAAATGAAAACTAAAAACAGAACCAAATCGAAGTGGTAAAGCTGAAAAGTACAATATCTCTAATAAAAACTTGCTGGATGGGCTTCCAAGTGGATCGTAGATGGCAGAAGGGTCACTACATTTAAAGATACACCAGGGGTCTTGGGTGGCTCAGTCGGTTGAGCGTCCAACTTCGGCTCAGATCGTGATCTCGCAGTTTGTGAGTTTAAGGCCCACATGTGGCCTTCTGCTGTCACCACGTGCAGCCCGCTTCAGATCCTCTGTCCCTGTCTCACTATGCCCCTCCCCACTCGCAGTCTCTCTCTTTCTCAAAAATAAATGAAACATTTTAAATAATTAAATAATTAAAGATAGATCAGTAAAAATCACCTAATCTGAAGAATGGTAGAAAACTGAAACACAAAATTTCAGCTGGATAAGAGAAGCAAACTTACAGATCCAAGAAATCCATTGAACCACAGGTAGGATGAATACAGAGAAAACCCAATCTTGATCATAGTCAAACTGATGAAATTCAAAAACTCGAGAGAAATCTTGAAAGCAGAGGAAGAGACACAGTCTGTCAGAGGGCAGGGGCAGCGAAGGTTGGCTTCTCTTTCGGAGGCCACTGGGCAATGGGAGGCCATTTTCAAGATGCTGAATGAAGAAAACTATCAACCAAGAATTCTGTATCCAGAAAAAAAAAAAAATGCCCTTCAAAGTTAAAGGTGGAATAAAGACATTTCTGATAAGCAAACTGAGGGAATTCATTACCAGCAGACCCACGAGAAGTGGTAAAGAATGTTCTTTAGGCTGAAAAGAAAGGACAAGGCTGGAAATTTTTTAGATCTGCAGGAAGGGATGGGGAGAACAGGAAAAGATACACTTGGGGGATAATATTTTACTGAAAAGACAGCTGACTGTTTAAAGCAAAGGTGTGGTGCTGTATTGTAGGTTTATAATTCGTAAGAGCGAAAGAGACAGTGGCGTCCACTGCTTTGTCCCCGGAAGGGAAGGAGCCGTTGACCAAAGAAGTGACTCCAGGGGAGTTCTTAATGACCTGGAATGACGTTCTCCTGGAAACTCTGTGACTCCTCCCGCCGTGAGTCCTGGTGGACTCACGTGGGGGGGCTCAGGACCCCGTGGGGGGGCTCAGGCCCTGCCCCCCGCCCAGCCCGGGTTCCAACAGCACGGCCCCAACACAAACACACCACTCGAGACCCTTCCGCAGCCGCCGTCCAGCCTCCCTGTAATTACACATCGTGTGGAGACCTGAAGGGAATTCACACTGTCCTTGCTAAAGCCCGAGGGACGTGAAGAAAGCAGCCGTTCACCGACTCGGCGGCCTTGGGTTCTGTGATTTAATCAATCGCGCGACAGAACCGTGCAGATCCTTTGTGTCTCCCGTTCCCTCGTCGGAGCAGAAAACGTTCCCCTTCTTGAATTGCTTTAATGGCTATATTTATGTAGCTGAAAGATCTTGACGAAACGAAAGTAGAGTCAAATCACTGCAGATGCTCCGATAATTTATTGGAGAATATTTAATTAGAATATATTAATATTTTAGACTTCCACCATTAATTTAATATTCAGAGATTTGATTTAGTCATTGAATTGCTGTAGCGCCTTGTGCGGGTGGCGGTTTAGGGCAGGCGCTCTGAGCACCTGCCACAAATGGATAGTCACAGCGGGGCTCCCGCCGAGTAGGACTTTTGCCATGGCCACCAGGCTCGAGTCTGCAGACCAGACATCATCTGCAAGTGTGGGCGCGAGCTGGGAGTTCCGTTGGGCCTCACCGTGGAGGCCAAAGAGGAGGTCGGGCCGATCAGGGCTCAGAATATTCTGGAACTCAAGGAGCGGTGTCCAGCAGTGGTGGGAGGAGGTGGCTGGGCAGGTGAGGGCTGCATCCCACCTGGCTGGCGGGTCTGGTTCACTGTTCCTGTTCTCACTTACCTCCAGGACAATTTACTTGTTACCAGGGAAACTCCCCTGTCCCCTCTGGCTGCCCTGGGGCTACTGTAGGGTGGGGCTGGTCCTCCCACAAGTGCCAAGAGGGGGTCGAGTCCTCAGAGTATATTGGGGTAAGGCTGCTGGCGGCCCTCTCCTGGAAAAGGGTGTCCTTCATTCTGGTGTGAAATGGTGACAGTAGGTCGTGGGGAAGGTTGTCTGTTCATCCATCACACGCTCATTAAGCTTTTACGTACAACCTGAACGCCCGTTCTGTGCTGTTCAGGTGTAGACGGTACACAGAGAATGGATGGGACAGAGTCCAGGGGACTCTATGTTCAGGGGAGAGAGATAAGTAAACCAACTATTAGGGGCCAGAGGGTGTGGGGTACGGTAGCAGAAGAACCATGGTGCTGCAGAAGGGAAGAGATTTGAGCAGGGGGAACGGCAAAGTCTTAGAGGAAGAGCCAGGAGGTCAGAGTGGCTGAACGGAGACAGCCACAGACAGGGGGAGGGTGAGCAGCCAGCTTGGAGAACCAGAGGTCCGGGTCCTGAGTGGGGCGTGTGACTGTGGGGGGGGACTTGTTTTACTCTGAGACCCAAGGGGTGATGGGACGAGGCTTAGATTGGCCAAGACCCCTCCGGCTGCCGCTCAGGGACCAGGCAGAGTGGCAGCGGCCGAAGGAGACTGCCTGGTGAGGGCGCCCCTGCAACGGCCAGCACCGAAGGGCGTTGTTCCACTGCCCTTGCTTGGCACGGTAACGGAGTTGAAAACCTCGACAAAACCTCTTTGTTACGTTTCCATCTCAGTGAAATTCAAGATTTGGGATCTGCTGCTGCTGTGGGACTAGCGAGACCCTTGGGCTCTCCCCGATCTGAGCCTGGGCTTGAAGGGAAGGAGGCCACCCCTGTGTGACTCTCCACCCCCCGCCCATCCCTCCCTGAGATCCCGGAGCAGCGGAGGGCACCCCCGGCCTGGCCCACGGTGGGTGGACCAGCAGCCGGAACCCGGTCACTTTGGCGGAGTTCCGCGGAAACGTGAATTCGTTCCCAGCATTTACGCCGTGGAACGTAGGGCTTCCGTTCCCTAGAGAAAAACCACATGTGAGAGTATTTCCTTGAACGCTCGGGACAGCCGCCGTCCACGAGCCCGTCCTGGGTGCAAATGTCAGCGGGACCGGGAGCCTCTGCCCCTGCTCGGCTCACCGACAGTCCCCTGGGGCCCCTGTGAGCATCTGGGTCGCGTCCCCCGAGCCAGAGTGCACCGAGCAGCTCCGATGGAGCCAGCACGTTCCTGGGAAAGACAGGGCAGGCCCGTGGGCACGGAGCGACATGCAGGTGCGGGCGGGACACAAGTGGGCAGGGGCCCTGGACAGCCAGCACCTCGGGGTGGATTCCAGCTCTGCTTCCTGCTGGGGGGGGGGGGGGGGGGGCAGGGATGTGGGCAGGAGCGCCCGGCAGCCGCAGGAGAAACATCCCGCTCTGTGTCTGACCCGGGGCTCCGGGCCGCTCCCCCATCCTGGGCAGGCCAGCGCCTGCGAACACCGGGGAGTGACGTCCCCGCCAAGCCGCGGATTGGCCCACGTGGCCATGTGGTGAGCCTGGCTCCGGGGTCAGGGCACGAGGATAGCACACTGGGAAGCGTGAGGGGCTGAGGCCGGCGAGCAGGGGCGAGGCGCCAGTGCTTTAGGTTTGGGGGGGTGACGGGGGCAGGGGTGAGGACAGGGCCTGGCGAGGAGACTGTTCTGGAGGGTCCCACAGGGACCCCGCTTCTGGGCAGGGCATGCAAGACAGGCCAGGCTCTTCACGCTGTGTGGTCTGCCCTGCAGGGCGGCTCGGCCAAGGCGGCTCGGGGCCCACCCCGCTGGCTCCCTGAAAGTCACCTTGGGACCGGCGCCTGCGAGGCGTGTCTGCTCCTCGAGTGGCCCTACATCAGGGGTGATGCGGGGGTGGGAGTGGGGGCCTTGGCCCAGACACTCGTGACCCACAAGGGTGAGAGCCTCCCTTGGACCTCGGGGTCCACTCGGTGGCCTCAGGGCCGTGGGGCTTCGGGCCCCGGTGCGCGTGTCAGGGCCGTGGGGCTTCGGGCCCCGGTGCGTGTGGTTGGGAGGCAGGCGCAGAGCACCCTCCAGAAGCCCAAGCCCCCAGGGGTGGGCCTTGCAGGGACGGAGCTGGCACAGCGTAGCACACAGGCTTTGTTTTCAAAGATGGCTACGTGCTCGGAAGGGAACAGACAGCACAGGAGCACGGCTGCAGGTGAAAACACAGGCCCCGGATCCTTCTCCCGCGTCCCAGGCGCCACCCAGACATGGGGTCAGGAGCTGCCTGGGTGCCTGGAACAGGTGCTCCCTAGAGCCAAGGAGGAGACGGGCTGAAGGCCACGTGTGCCCTCCTGGGGGTCCGGGCCATTCTCTCCCGCGGGAGACCCGACCACGCTCATGATGATTGTTGGTGTTTCCTGGCAACTTCCTCTGGCTTGTACACAACCAGCATGGAGACAGCTGCCCTCACCAAGCTCTCGGCTTAAAGACCCAACTGCCACCCACAGAAAGGAGGGTGTGGGGACACAGCCTCGAAAGCCAAGCCAGTCAGAACGGATAGGGTCCAAGGACGGGTGGTGTTTGGGAAACCAGACCCACTCCAGGCCACAGAAGACGATGGAAAACCGTGTGCTGCTTTCTGGCCTCCCCAGTGACGCTGGGACAGCCACGCGTCTGCCCCCAAATGACGCCGGAGAAAGAGCCAGTGCTGGTGAGTCAGCTGTGACACAATTCCTCTGTGCTTTGTTTGCCTCTGGCTGACAGTCCCTTCCCACAGCGGCTGGGTCTCCGGCCACACACCCGGGACTCAGGGACATCTCCGTACCAGCCGTCGGAAGAGGCCTCACATTCTGAGCACCTGCACAAAGTTTTTGGGCCTCCAGGCTGCTATTCGATTGAGTTACCTGTTTGGTTTTGGCTTTTAGAGGCTTCACGGGCTGTAATTCTCAAGTTGAGAGGCTGATCTCATTTTCCCAAAAATGTGAGGTGATGAAGACGAGAAAAGGACTACGTCCTCGGTCTGTTAAAAGCAAAATTAAGCAGACAACTAACCAGCATCTCAGAAGAGTCCGGAGCCTTCCAGGCCCTCCAGGCTGGAGAAGGGAGGGTCCCTCCGCCTCGCCCCACCGCGTGCTGATCACCTTTCCCCATAGCGCGTCATGAGGACACGGGGGCATTCACTGAGCACCGGCTCTGGTCAGCACTGAGGTACAGCGGCAGCTCCATGGTCATGGTTCTGTCCTGTCCTCGAGAGCTAACACACTGGTGGTGGAGACAGACAAGAGGAGAGGAAACTGCCAGAAGATGGACAGAACCACAGAGAAGATCAAACACAGGGATGAGACAGGTGGGGACAGGCAAGGTGGGGAGGAAGCAGGTGCTTTAGGTGGGACGCGTTGGTGAACACCTCTCCAAGAAGCCGCTGTTGAGCTCCTGCAAGACTAGGAGCCAGCTGTGGCAAGCTCAGGCAGGGAAAACAGCAAGTGCAAAGGTCCTGCGGTAGGAACAAGCCCGGTATACCCAAGGACTGGAAAAGTCTTTACAGCTAGAATGGTGAGTGAGGAGAGGTGGGAGGGCAGACCGGGAGGAGAGCAGGAGCCCAGCAGCCCCTCGGGCCCTCTGGACCAGGCAGGAGATCCAGCCCTTGCCCCACATGTTGAGAAGCTTGTAAAAACCCACCCGCGGTGGTCTGGGAAGTGCCTTTGGGTGGGGGATGGAAGGTTAAGGACAAGAGCTGCAGCGGAGCCTCGGGAGGAGGGAGCCGGCCTAGGGGAGCGGTGGTGTGGGCCAGGCAGGGCAGGGGAGGTGCCTGGGGAGGAGTGGGGAGCCAGGGAGCCCAGACAGGCCGGAAGAAAGACTCCACACGACTTGATTAGGAACTGGGGGTGGAGACAGGGACACTCTCTGGTTCCCAGGGTTTCAGGCTGAGCCACCCGGGCACACCCCTGTCACTTGGCAGGGGAAGGGGTGGGGGTGTTACATGCAGTCTCCCGGGCCCGCTGTCCTCACTGTTCTGGAAGAAATGTGAGCCGCTCAGGCCTCTGCACTCCCGAGCATGTCAGGTAGGGTCTGTGCCTACGAGGACCAGCATTTAGACAGACCCAGACCAGGGGCTCAGCAGGCCCTGAGGCTCCAGCACCACGAGCTGCCCCTACATCCCTCCCAGGCCCAAGGGGCCTCGAAGCTCTGAGTGGGCAGCTGAGGGCCCCGGGATGCCCTGTGGGTGGTACATTCCCTTGTCGCATCCTAACTCAGCCCATGCTTAGGCCCTGGAGCACTGAGGCCCTGGCGGCTGCCTGGGTCCCCTACTTTGGTTTTCTCCTGTTCCTAAGGAGTGGTGGCCATCGGCCTGATGGGACTTGGCCTCCGGGCCCCCCCCTCCCTAGGTGGACCCGGCCAGCGGGTGTGAATGGTGACTGCCCCCAAGACGGGACCCCGCCAGCTCTGCTGAGCCCGGCCCCCACCTGACCTGACTCCAGTCACGGGCCTCCCCAAGTGTCCAGCAAAGCCCTGCTGTGCACACGCTCGAGTGCACTTGTGGGCGTGTCCATGCATACACGCGGGCGCTCCTGGATTTCCACTTTGCCCCAGGGGATGCCGTCGATGACGTGACCCTCAGACCATGCAGTAAGCAGCAATACCATTTACTCCCAGAGGCAGGGACTGAGGCTCAGAGAGGTTGAGTGACTCATCCAAGGTCACACAGCCATGAGACAACAGAGCAGGACGCCTACCCGCCCCACCCCTGTGCACTGACTGACAGCTCAAAGCCGCCCCATCCCGGCCTGTGGACAAGGCCCTGTTGGTGGCCCGGCCGACTGTCACCTGATGCTTTGCCTGCAGCTTGGGGCTGCCCCGGAGGACTCCTGGTGTGGGCTCTCCACTCGGCTCCCCGTCCTGCACCAGATTCTTGCCTCCTGTTGCCCTGGAAGGGAAATCCCGCAGGAACAGACCAGGTCCCCCTCTCCCTGGGCCCCGCGCAGCCCCTGCTTGGGGGAAGGGAACATGTCGGGAGGCACGGGGGGGGGGAACCTCAGTCCTGGGTGGTCAAACCCGGGTGGGGCCGCTGACCTAGAGGGCACCGCTTGAGTTACAGGCTGGGTGTGGGGGCTGCACAGGGGCTCAGCAGCCACTGCTGAGCTGAGTCAGGACGGGAGAACAAAGGGCCGCCGAGCAGACGCCGTTTGCAGGGGCTTGTGCTAAAGTGGAAGCTGTTCCGCCTCGCCGAGAAATTGAGTTTCACACTGCTTTCCCAACGGTGACGAGCCTCACGCCTGTTCCGGCTTGCCACAAGAGCGCCATATGGTACCCGCTTTGCGACTCAACGCGTGTCCCCAACGGGAGGGCCACCCTCCCTCCCGGCTGCAGGGGGGGTGGGGCCCCAGCAGGGGCCCGCGGGGGCCACCCGTGTGTCCTGTGCAGGGCTGACCCGAGGGCCCGGCCACCCTGGCGGACCGTTGGCCACACGAGTCCCTTCTCCATGCGCTGGAAGGCCGCCAATGACCGTGCCAATTAGAAGGGTTCACGGCACACGGGGTTCTTCCCGCGGAGTGTAGCCGTGCCCGGGGCAGGGGGCGGTCAGGAAAGAGGTCTGACCCTTGCGGCAGAAGGTACACGTCTGTGCTGCTTCTCCACAGCCTGGTTCTCAGTCCAGCAAGTTCTGCGGAGCTGTGACTGCACTGAAAACCAAAGGCCGGGGGCCGGACAAGAAGGAAAAGGTGCTGGCCTCACAGAGCCCCGGCTGATCAGGAAGGTCGGGCGGGCCCCTCGCTCCCAGACAGACGGTGTGCCCTCCCCGCGGCTGTGCTGGAGGAATGCGGGTGACGCTGGGGCTCCCACTCTGCCTTCGTCCCCTGCGGGTGTCAGTCCACCCGGGAGGCCGGAGGGGACAAAGCGTTTGGGAGTCCACGGCCCGTGTCTCCGCCCCCCTGTTCTCCCCGGCAGCCGGTCCCCAGCCAGCCACGGCCAGAGTCCTCTGCAAAGCGCCCCTTTATCCCTTGGAATGCCCAGGACACATGGTTCATAAATGTCCCCTGTGATCTGAGCTCAAGCAGCACTGCTCCCGGCCGGCCGCTGGGACCAGCCGAGCCGCACGCACCTGCCGGCCCAGAGTCTGGGCCCCGCGGGCGCCTCCCGCACCGGCCCAACCTCCACCTCCGCTTGAGGTGATCCTGCCTCTCCCTCGCCCTCCGCCACCTGCTCTGGGGCGCATCCCTCCCTGGCCTCAGCCTCCCCTGGATGCGTGGGTCCCAGCACCTCTCACCACAGACAGCCAGGAATGGGGTGGTGCTCCTCCTGCTCAGACCCCACGGCTCCTTCTCCGGTGCCTCGGTGCTATTCCACAGCAACAGGTCACAGGGCTCCAGGCTCCCAGTATCCCCTGCGCTGAGACCCTCTGCGGGTTCCCCGGACAGAAAGTGACTCATCAGACAATGTTGGCGTGGCGGTGCTCAGGGGAACCACCTGGAAATCAGACTGGATGCCCACACACCAAAGCACTTCATTCGGGCCCCTTGCTCCGGGGGGCGGGTGTTCGCGGATGCCGGCAGGCTGGACAGCAGGCCGCGTAAGCCTCCCGGACACCAGGGGCCCTGGACGACCCTGGAGAGGACAGGCTTGAGCCGGACAGGGAGGCAAGGCCCCTGTGGCCTGGGGTGCCGGCCGCAGTCTCCCAGGGCAGTGGCCGTGTTTCCCAGGTCTGGCCGCTGCACAGCGCTGGGGCCGCCCCCTCTGGCCCAGCTCTGTGTGTCATTGACTGCTGTCAGCGTTTCCTTGTGAAGCCCGCAGCCAATGACAATTAGCCCCGCTGACCCTGTCTCATTTGGAACCAGAGGCCAAGAGCTGACAACCGCTCCATCACAATCAAGGGTCCCCTAAGATCGCACTGAAGCTCCAGGCCCTCCCCGGGGATCCCGCCGGGCTCCAGGCCCTCTTAATGGAGATTTTTAAAGTTTTTCCCTTATGTTCCATGCATACTAGCGTCTTGTCAGAGCTGTGGGATTGAGGGTTAATTTTAGAGTTGCTACATTTATGATCAACTGTTACTTTATATTTAGCTCCTATAAATGTTTCTAAATAATCAGATAATATTCGAATACCTTAAATAAACTCAGTAACGGCCTTGTTGCTCTGATCTGGAAATCACATTTAAATAGCTACAGACTGGGGAACTTTACAGAGGCAGGTCCGTGTGCGGGGCTGGTTTCCACGTGGATTCGGTTGACATCCACAGCTGTTTCACTCAGGAGTGGGGGGTGGAGTTAAATCTGTGTCCAAATGTAAAAGGATTATTTTCAATACTCCCACGAATATCAGGAGGATTCGAGCGAACTACAGTGTTCCTGAGTCAGAATTCTCTGGAGGCTTGTGGGGATTTCCCTTCCGGCTCCCGGCGACCCCATCCGGCATCTCCATTTGGTGTGTGTGGCCCTTTGTGGTTTCGGGAGGGTGGCCGGCCAGCACACATCCATCCGAGTGGAACATCTGGGGCTGTGGTGTAAGTGGAGCCTGTGGGCAGGGGCTCGGAAGGTTCTGGCAGAGCCTTGGGCCTCCAGGCAAGGGCTCAGCAGGCCGAGGGTGTGGACAGTTTCATGGTGTGCCCACGGGGCACAGGTCTGCTGGAATTTCCTGTCTCACCTTGCCTGATCAATGAGCCCTTTAGGGACCCCAGGCCTCAGAACCTTCTGGCATGTGGGGGCCTCACTGCTCACAGGTGGGAACCACCAGTGTCCCCTCTGCGGCCTCTCCAGGGCCCATCTGTGCCTCCGGCCTGCGTGTGCCTGGGTGTAAGCACAGCCCCGGCTCCGGCCCCCACGCATCGTTGCTGGAACACCCGGGAGGGCCACTGACCGCGTCTTCTCACCCAGGCACTTGGGCATCGTGGGGCTAGGCCTGGTCGTCCGTGGGGGCTGGGAAAGCCCACGTTGCCGTGTGAGGTCGGGCCTCGGAGCCCCTGCCCCGGGGAGATGGCGGCTGCCAAGGACCTCACTCTCTGTGGCTCTGAGTCCCCAGAGGCTGCAGCCTAGGTGCTGGCAGAGAGCAGAGCAGAACCCCTGCACCCGGAGATTGGGGAGCGGGCAGACAATCCTCCCGGTAGAGGGTTGGGGGTGTCTGCTGCGACCCATGGCAGGTGCGGTCAGAGCCACGGCCCTCGGAGGCCTGACGACTTAACCCTGTTCCCCTGCCCACCCCCCCCCCATGGTTCTGAAACACAGAAGAGGACCCCCCTGGCTGCCTTGGTTTCCTATGGATGCTGTAACCACCACAAAATCAGTGACTTAAAACAGCCCACATTTACCCTCTAGCAGCTCTGGAGGTTGGAGTCCGAACCCCGTCTCTAAGGGTGAAAATCAGGGTGCCTGCAGGCTCTCGGGGAATTGTTTCCCTATCTTCTCCAGCCTCTAGAGGCGCCGTCGAGCCTCGACTCGTGGCCTCTCCTCCATGGTCAAGGCCATCTTCCCTTCTCTGCTTGGTCCCCACATCTCCCCACCGCTGGAGCCAGACCCGCCTCTTCCTGTTTCGTAGGACCTGTGATTGCGTCTGGGGCCACCGGGTGACCCAGCATGACCTCCTCTCTCAAGGTCCTAAACTGTGTCTTGTCTGCAAACTGGTTTCTGCCATGTAAGGTGACATTCGCGACCGGCAGGGATTAGGGCCTGGGTGAGGGCCACAGGCGGCTCGTCAAATGCCCAGAGCGGAATGCCGCGGGACCCCTCTGAGTAGAACGAGACAGAGGCTCAGATTTGGTCTCTGCCCCGTTCCCACCGGTGACGCCCTTCACCCTGCCTCCCAAAAGAAGGATGCCGACAAGAGCTAAGGTCTGTTAGCCCTCTGAGGAGCCAGACCCCTGCCGACACACCCCTGCTCTGTTCAAGCCCCTGCAGAAGGAGGGGCACCCTCTGACCTGCCTGTGATCCCCGCAGCGGCCCAGAGAGCCCAAGTTTCCCTCGCAAAGCACAGAGCTGGGCTTCCAACCCCGGGACGCCTGGGGGGCTCAGTCGATTAAGCATCTGGCTCTCGGTTTCAACTCAGGTCATGATCTCACGGTTCATGGGATCGAGCCCCCCATCGGGGTCTGTACTGACAGTGCTGACCCTGCTCGGGGTTCTCTCTCTCTGTTTGCTCCCCCAAAAGAAATAAACTTAAAAAAAAAAAAAAACCACCCTGCAGCCACCCCTCTGAGTGTAACCGAGAACCTCATACAGGTTGGTCATGCCTGGCTAACTGTGGGGGGGAACCGAAGTCCCCCAAATTCGTGGGTGTGGCCCCATTATTCCTGCTTCTACTGTCTCCAAGTTAGTTATAAAGAGATGAATTTCTGGGCCCTTGGGTAGCTCAGTGGTGACCTCATGTTCGTGAGTTCCAGCCCCCTCATCAGGCTCTGGGCTGGCAGTTCAGAGCCTGCTTGGGATTGTCTCTCTCTCTCTCTCTCTCTCTCTCTCTCGGTCCCTCCCCCACTTGTTCTCTCTCTCTCAAATTCAATAAGCTTTAAAAAAAAAAGAAAGAAATTAATTTCTTCTGCAGAAGATTGATTTGAAAGAAAACTTACTTGGGGGAGAAGACCAGCCTTCTCTTTGGGAGGGAATGAGAACTTACCTGGGGGAGAAGACCGGGAAGGAGAACTGGGAATCTGCTCCTGCCTTTCATTTGCTGCCCAAAGCTAATCGGCCACGGCGGCTCCAAGAGCGGCTGCCAATGAGACAGAGACGGAGAACGAGTGAAGTGAAGTCCACGGAGGCGCCTCGCACCCGGGACAGCGTGGGGGGAGAGAAGCTGGCTGGACAGAGATACCGCCTTGCTGGGGGGGAGGGGGGACGGGATTGGTGACTGCACTGCCCACCTCCCAGGCCTGCCCTCATCCGGGCTCCGAGCACCAGCACTGGGGGCGGCTGGGGGCCACTGAGCGCCCTCCTCACCCACTCTGTCCCCTCCCGGTTGTCATCTTTGTGTAACATTCTGGCCAATTCCAGCCGAGAGGCATTTTTTCATCACCCCGGCTGTCTGAGTCTGACATCCTCGCGTGTGGCAGCTGGGGAGGAGGGGCTGTGTCGTCACGGCTGGAATCCAAGTCCCCGGACAGCAAAGAGCCTCCTCTTGCCTCCACTGCCCACGCCCTCCGCCCCCGCCCCGCACACGCCTCACGCGTCCATCCGCGACGTGGCCGCCTGTGGGAGAGCCATCCCGGCTCCTCGGTGAGGCAGCCGTCGGCGCGGGCCTCACCCCACGCCCACGAAGGGCTTCCGGGTCCCCTCCGGGTGGCCCCGCACGGGCCCCGTCCGGCCTCCGTCCCGATGCTTTTGGACCAGCGAGGAGCCAACAGGCACTTGGCTCACGGGCACCCAGCCAAGCCAGCAGTTAACGGGGCCCCAGACAGACGCACCCAGTCTATGCCTCCGTCCAAACCAGTTTCCCTGGGCTGGTTATTTCCGAGTCTAAAAACCCCTAATTCCGGGAGGCAGGCAGTATTTTAATGTAAGTTCGGTTCCCAAATGAGACCTTTTCGTCCAACTGTTCAACGGTACTTGGAACATGAAACACAACTTGATACACAGGAAGTAGCTTTGGCCGGAGGTGGTGGCTGTGATCTCTGCCTCCGTGAGGGCGCTTGTCCCTGGGGATGGAATCCCCCCAAATCAGGGCCGCCCTCCGCGCTGGCTCTGCTCGTTCCCGGGGGGGGGGGGGGGGGGGGCGACACCCTCCGGTGACAACACAGCTTCGCTGCCCTGTCAGCCGTGGTTTCCCCAGATGGGGGGACGTGCCAGCCCCTTGCTTTGTCCCCGAGGAAGGTGCATCTCAAATGTCCCAGCCTCTGTCCAATCCTCGGTTATTAAACTGTCAAAACGAAAATCCGCTGTAAGAAAAGCTTCCGTTTCCAGTGGCCCTGCAGCTTAGCGAGCGCTCAAAGCTGGAAGCCCAGAGAAAGGGCTGCGTGCGGTGGGGACAGTGTCCACGAGGAAGGGCCCGCGGGCTTCGCTCTGCCCTGTGTCTCCAGCAGACGTCACACAGGCAGCCGGGTCCGTGGGGTTACAAACAACTGACACCTTTTGTCTGTAACACAAGCCTCTCATCCAGGGAGGTTGCCAGACTTGTGAATTATCTGGCTGAAACAGAGGCACGTGCTCTCCAAACAGATTCGATTTTCGTCAGGGGTGATGATGGAACAGATACCAAGGGGGTGGGGGGGTCGTTCGGGAGGTGAAAGCCACGGCTTGCGAACCGCGTGTGAGTGCGAGCCGCCCCAAGGGCAATGCTGAGGACAGGATGGGACCGCGGTATGGCCCTGCCAAGATGCCTCTCGCGCCTTGTCCCGTCTGGTCCCGGCCAGCTGTGCTGTGCAGGCGAGGAGACGGGACCCAGGCAGGCAGCAGCGAATCGAGAGGCAGGCGCTGCCCCTGAAGGGTCATCGCTCACACCCGCCCCCTTGACAGCTTCAGGAAGGGCCGTCACCAGAAGGACCAACCACGTGACTTGTGGGTCGTAGCTTTGACATCAGGGTCATCAAGGACCAATGATTTAATCACCTGAGGCTACATAAGGAAACTTCCGTAAAAACCCCTATATGACGGGGTTCATGGACCTTTCCAGTACACTCGCGGGAAGGGTGGCTCGCCCCAGCTCCGTGGGGACAGAAGCCCCCACGCTCAGGACCTTTCCGGAGCTCACCCTGTGCAACGCGGTCTGGCTGCTCAGCCATGTGTACCGTCACCGTAAACCGCGATCCTAAGTAAAGCGTTTCCCCAAGTTATCTGAGCTTGGGGCAGCAAGCTGTAAAACATGAGGGGGGTTTGTGGGAACCCCTGATTTATGGCCCTCGTTGAGAAGCTCAGGTGACAAGCTGGGACTGGCGACTGGTGTGTGAAGTGCGGGCAGGCTCGTGGGACTGAGCCCCCTGACCGTGGGTCTGTGCTGACGCTGGGAGGCCGGCAGTGAACGGAACTGAACGAGTGCCCGCGAGCGGGAGAACCGGTCGGCGTGGAAGGACAGATCTGACGCTCTCCCCAGCAGAAGGGAGACAGGTGATAGGCAAGCAAAACAGACGGGTGTGTTCAAAGTGACCAGGATGGGCGGTCTGTGGACGGGGTGGCTGGAGGTGGGCCACGTCCTCTGGGCATAGGAAGCGTGGGGAGGTCAGCAATGACCGGGGCCACACGTGGAGCCATCCTCCAGCGTCCCCGAAGGCACGGCCGTCCCAGGGTCCCGGGAGGCACCCGCCTCCTCCTCCCAGCACCCAGGCACCTGCCGTCCCGTGAGGAGTGTGGGAGAACCCAGCTGTGCACCAGAATCACCGGGGGAGCTTCAGGGCCCAGTGCCGCTCAACCAGCGGGTCGTCGTGTGTTTAAACCCCACCCGGCGGGCCTGGGGGTATGAACAGGTGTGTGGAGAGAGGCTCCAGCTCGGTGGTCGTGTGGGAAAGTGTGCAGGGAGGCTGGTTATGCGGGCGCACGCCCACGACGAAGCCACTTGTGTTCGCCAGGGGTCTGCCGCAGTTCCTGCTGCCCTGAGCTGGGAGGGGGGCCGTGGTGGCCCGGGGCGGGGAAGGCAGGAAGCCTGCTTCGGGGCCCGCCTCGGCTGCGCCACGGGTGCGCACGCGGCAGGGGCTGTGGGGCGCATTTAGGCTGGCTGGGACGCCGCTGCTTTGGGGAAGACGTCCACGTGCAGGCCTGTGTCCTGTGCGACGGGCTGACGTGTGGGACGGGGCAGCTCTGGCCTCCAGAGCCGGAAGTGCCCCTGAACCTTCCCAGACGCCAGAGCCTTGGCTCTCCGCCCAGCTGCCTTACGCGGGTGTCCGCGCAGCCGGACGCGGCTCCTCCCGGGGCCCGGCCAGGCGGGCAGTTCCCGCCACACCGTGGGCACACGAGGACGGGGCGACACGAGGCGTCCAGGGAGCCTGTCTGCGCAGCTCCCCTGTGGCCCTTGGGAGCCGCGGGACACGGCCAGGCGGACGAGAGGCTTCCTTCCCGGAGACGGGAGTGCGAGGGCTCATCTTGCAGCCTTGTACTCGCCTGTGTCTTTCGAATCTCGCCCCTGAAGACACCGCACAGGAAAACAAGCAGGCGGGTGGGCGTGTGAGCATGGGGGGGGGGGGGGGGGCATCTTCGGGACTTGGAGGAAGAGGTCCCGCCGGGCGGGGAGGCTGGAGGACACGAGGAAGCCCCCCAGGCACAGGCACCTGCGGACGAGCCCCGCTAGGGCACGTGTGCTGGGGAGGGGAGCCGTCAGGTGGGCTGAGGGGGCTGGGCCGGGACGGGGAGACCCCACGGGTTCAGGCCACTTTTGGGAGCTGCGGGTTGACAGTGAAGGCAGCGGGAGGGGTATGCGCTTGCCTGCTCTAACCCCTCGGGGAGACCCTGGAGCCCTGCCCCATACATGCTGCTCTCAGGGTCTCAGGGTGGCCCGAGCACCGGTGGCCCCTAGAAGCGGCCCAGGCGATTCTAATTGTGCAGCCACGCTTGAGAACCGCCGGCCTGGAGAGTAGGGCCCCCCGGTGCCCGCCAAGCCCGTGTGATCCCCGTATGGAGGCATAGATGCCGGGGCAAGCTCCCCACCCACCCTGACCACCTGTGGCCGTGAGTAGTCAGGGCCCGGACCCGTGCCGTCCAGGGGGCTGAGTGTGAATGAGCAGGTGTGCCAACGGCCGGGCCCCCCCCGCCGAGATGCGCCAGGACCCACCCCATGTGGGATGAGAAGACGTTCCCACCGGAAACCAGCAGGCGCCCACGTGGAACCACTGAGCCCTGTTTCGTTTCTTTTTTCATATCGGAGAAGAAAGCTTGGATATCTTGGACAATATTTTTCTGAGAAGCAGCCAGATGGGCTGTGGCTCCATCCGGCTCAATAAATAAACCGGCCGGGGCCGGTGCTCCACACGCCTGCCTCTGCCATCCTCAGCCCGCGGTTCTGTTGAAGGGACAGGTGGGCTCGGGGTCCTGAGTGCCTCGGGGACCAGCGTGATGCGGGCCCCTCTGCAGGGGTGGCCCCCTTTGTTCTTTCAAAGACCCCAGGAGGGGTGCATCCCTGTTCCCGTTCCAGAGATGAGGACAGAGGTTTCCACGCCAAGGGAAGGCACCCCAGATCTCACGCCCAGCTCCAGCCAGGTTCCAGCACCTCCCACAGGTTTAGAAAAGCCGGAGGAGGACGCTGCCCTGAAGAAGGGGCACCACAGGGTCAGGGGGTGCTCTGCTGTGGTACAGGGGTGCAGGGAGAGGCGAGAGTCCGAGCAAAGTTCCAGACACCCTCCCCAGAGAAACACACACGCACACACACGCCATCAGAGCCGCGGGGCGCTCCCGTGGGGGGTCCGATGCCGTAACAGCATTGGGATATAAATCAGACTTGGGGGCTGCTGTAGAAAAACACCTTCACGTTTTGCTCAGGAGGACATTCATTTCCTGGGGCGAGAGGTGTGGAAATGCAGGTGGAAACCTTAGTCCAGCGCAGGCCGCTGGGAGGGGCCATCATCCGTGACACGCGTGTGCCGTCCCAGGCGTGTGCCCAGCGCCTTGTCAGTCCGTGCTCCACGAGGCCAGGCTGGGCGGCAACCACACTGGCCCCAAGGACCTGGTGAAGAGCCGTCTTTGTCCTGGTGAACCCGACGCCCGGCACAGAAACGATTTGGGCTTCTCGAAACCACAGCCCCACTTTCAAGAGAGGGAGATCTTTTTTTAACTACGGAGAGGCCCTCTAATAATGGGTTGCTAAGAAACAGCCACAGTAGATGATTCTGAAAACGTCTCGTTCGTCCCCGGTGTAAGAGTTCCAGGGGCCATGGAAACCACCCGCCACCCGCCCGGAGCAGAAGCGCCGATGGGGGAGGGGCGTCCTGGGAGGGGCTCACGGGGTGTCTGGGGGGGTCGGCCGGCAGGGCTGCGGAGTAGCTGGTGGGGCGAGCCCTGGGGATGTGTCAGTGACATTAGACGAGAGAGTGGCTGCTGCTGGAGGCCCAGCCGGTGTCTTCAGGCGGACTTAACGTGGGCTGTGGACCAGTCTCGTAGCATCTGATGACAGGCGTCTGTGTGTGAGGCTATTTGAGCTAAATCCATTGGATCCAGACCTCTCCCTCCCCAGTCTGCTCCCAGTCCTCCCTTGGGGAGTCCGCGGTCCCCTGTCCCCTGTCTGAGGTCTGGCCATGGCTATGCTGCCATCTGGGGGGCAGGGGGAGGCGGCTGCGGGCAGGTCTCATATGCTGGGATCATTTGTGTGAAGCAGCCACAGAGTAAGGACCGAGTAGCATTCGAGAAAATAAACAGGCACCAGAGGACAAGCTGAGAAGCCACCGATGGCTCTTCAGGTTCCAACGATGCAACGGAGCAAACGCCCTGGGGAGACGTCTGGTGTCGAGAGGGTGGCCACATACCTCTGGGATTGTGAGATACAGGAAGGGAGGTGACAGGGAGTCTTGTCTGCACGTCTCGAGCTGCTCGGCAAAGCCGGAAAGCTCACAGCCAGCAGCGTCATCCGTCATTATGTTAAGTAACATCCACCCAGTGGTGGGCTCGCGGGCTGGCCAGGGTGCGCTCCAGAGCCTGGCTGGGTGGGCTCGGGCCAGGCACCGACCGCCTCGGGCAAGCCTGCCACGGAGGCAGCGAGCCTGTCCTGGGCGTGTCTCCGGCGTGGAAATGGCCAGAAAGCCAGCACACCCCAGTCCCGGCCTGGTGAGCTCGAGCCTGGCGGGTGCCGGGAGATGTCCTCCCACCGTGTTTGGGACGCACGGATTTCATGCCGCCGGGTCTGCAGCCGGGCTGTGAGCCGCAGTGGCCAGAACCCGCGTCCGAGCGAGGAGACAGCTGCCGACGCCGGGGACTCGGGGGACCCAGCTGCAAGGTTCTCACCACGACACTCTGGGTGCGAGAACACTGCCTCTGCCAGTCGCCGAGGAATCTGCACTTCGAAAATCTGGACTTTGATTTGGAACCTAATGGACACATCATCTGTTTTCTTGGACTTGTTTCAAATGTAGCAATGCCAGCTGCCAAAAAAATAGAGCTAAGGCTCCGTGCAAAGACACATTTATAACCGCTACACCCTACAGTCAGGGGGAAAAAAAGCCTCCATTTAGACCTCATTTTGAGGCTATGGACACATTAAGGGCCAACTCTAGATCTTAATGATGCGTAGGGTTTTTCTCCAGTCCCGGCTTTACCCCTCCCTCCTCGATCTCACGGCATCTCAGAACATTAAGGGAAATATATGCAAAATTCATTCCTAATGTGATTTGAAACAGAAGAGTGATCCAATACCTCCAAGCAGCTTCTGCAATTGTCACTTCTCCCTCCTGATGCTTTCAGCCTCCTGTTTGCCTCTCAAATGTGTGAGCTGCGGCCGTACACGCTCGCTGTTTACTGTCTGCACGCTGACGGGGTCAGGCCGCCGGGGCAAGTCCCCTGCCGCCCCACCTTTACCCTTCCTGCCTCTGCTCGGACACCACATATGTTGCTGTTTCTTTCCCCGATGGTGTTAGTTAAGTCAACTCGCTTTTGAAACTAAGTACGTGTATTTTAAAGCATAGTCCACGTAACCTTTGTTTAATAAAAAACAAACCCGGTGACTAGACCTACAGAGAATGGAACTGCCCCGAATGGCAGCAGAACTGATGTTATTGTTTAAAGGAACCGTGTATCCATCCACCTCCGAAAACCATCTCCGGTCCCAGCAAGGAGGCACCTGTCACAGATCAGAAAATGCCCGTGATGGCAGCGGTGTGGTGAGTGGTCCCGGGGGCTGGAGACCTTCGCTCGGAACTGATCCGTCCCTGATGCCTTCCTCCCAGGGGGAGGCGGGTCCTCCCACCTGTTACTGTGCAGAAGCGTCTCTAGGGACCAGTGCTGTCCTAACCAGCCCCGGGGCTTCTGGGGAGGCCGGCTGGGAGCCTCAGTGCACTCAGAGATCAAGTTAATCCGTGCTGTTTAATGTTGTTGCAACTCGCAAATGACACCCAGGAAGGCGGACCCACCTGCCGTCTTCCCAGAACCAATCCCGAGTTCCGAGGAACCTGAAAACAAGTGACACCTCGTTAAAACATTGAGGTGCCGGCAAGCCGGTGATTAAGTGCGATTGTGCCCACACGTAGGTGACACCCGGCCTAATTAGCGTTTGCACTTGGGGAGGCCGTGTGGGGAGGAGTCTCCGGATCCCGCTCCAGATGATGGATGAGGAAACCAAAGCCAGAACTTATGGTCTCTAACCTGGGGGACATTGCTCGTCGCCGGCCGGCTGGGGAACCGGACAGAAGCTGGGACACACGTCAGTGTTACAACTGACAGACACCTAGGACGGGACAGGTGTCCAGGGTCGAGGGCAGCAAAGGTGGTGATGGGGAGCCCTGGGCAGGGCCGGAGCATGCGGGGCCTGGCGGCCACAGGGGTGTGGGGATGCCGTTCTGAGTCTGACGGGGCTGCTGGAGGAGACCTGGGTCTCCTTTGGAAAGGGCACCGTGTCCGTTGCTGAGGCCGCCCTGGAGGACAGACACCTCGAAATGCTGGGGTTTATTGCCCGTGCGCGGGGATTTGGCGGGCGTGGCCTGAGCGAAGGACCTCACAGCAGGAAGGTTCTCCCGCAGGAACCAGGCTTTTTTCCAGACGGAGGCAGAGACGCACGAGGGCAAGCAAGGCGGTCACGCCGATCCCCCCGGCCAAGCAAGGCACCGCTGGCCCCGAGGAAGGGGGGAGGGCAGGGGCTACAGGGAGGGGTCTCGGGCGTCCGCAGAACCTCACCGCCGGCCTGCAGCGTGGGGGACTGGGTCGTGTCACAGCTGCCGTTGCTGTTAATAGCACCACTGCTGCCCCTCCGCGTGTGTCGTGTGGTTCTCCTGCCACGCGGCTCATGGCGCTCTTCCAGCCAGGCCTGGCCCCGGCCGAGGGGGGGGGGGGGGGGGGGGGGGGCTCGTTCGTGCCCAGTTTTGCAAGATGAAAAAGTTCTGGAGCTGTACTGCACAAAACGCAAATGCACTCACCGCTGAACTGTGCTCATAAAAATGGTTAACATGGTAAATTTAACACTATATGTTTTTTAGCACAATAAAAAAAGCATTGCTATGCAAAGCTAGCTAGCCTCAAAATAAAACCTAAAACCCTTTATTTAAAAAAAAAAGAATTTGTCTGTTAAATAGGGAACACTGAGCCAGACGTGAAGCTTTCTCTGTAACTTGCAAGTTTATCTGGCACGTATCTCTCACCCTGACTCCGAATTATAGTGGCTCAGTGACGGACGGCCTTTCCTTTACTCTGGACCTATTTTTTTAAATGAAAACGATAAAGTGGCATACAACGCAATCCTGCTAGTTGAGGTTGTAATCCAGTAGACATTTAATAAATATTTTTTTATCCTTCCCCCCCCCCAAAAAAAACCTGCCCTGGGGCATGTTGCTGGCTGCATTTCTGTTTTGGAGCCCTCATTTTGCTCACTCCGTGTGGGGTTTATCTGGAATCCTAAAGACTGAGCCACAGCCACCCGAGATGAGACTCTGGGTGCCCCCAGCCTGGTCCCCATGCCCCCCCCCCACTCCTTCCCCTCCACCAAGCCCCCACCAGCCCCCCAACAAGCCAAGGCCAACACCAAAAACTATAAGCATATCCGAAGGAATCGGTTCTCTGCAGCCAGGGCAGAACCAAGTGGGGGGCCACCGTCCTTGAGAAGGTCCCGACCCGCCGGGTGCCTGGGTCACCCTCAGGGTCTCGGAGCTTCTCGGCAGAGCGGCTACCCTTCCACGGGCTTCTCCGGGCAGGAGCGGGGCAAGGATGTGGCCCTTGCAGTCTCTGGGCCATCCTGACATTATCCTGCTGTTGCAAACCAGGCGCGGTTGTAGCGGGAGCTAGAAGGGGGTCCGTCGTGTGAGCTCAGCGCCTCACCCCTGCAGACGTGGCGAGATGTGCTGACAGCTGCTTCATCAGCAGCCTCGTTGCCGCCTGTCAGGCGTGCTGTTCTGGAAAGAACACAACAGAAACCACATCTTTAACAAACACAAGCATCCCAAGCTCTTAGGGAGGAGAAAAAACACGCTCCGCTGTGGACGTGATCCAGGTGGAGGCCAGAGAGTGCTGGGGCAAGGTCCAAGTGACTCGGGCTCAAGAAACGAGATTTTCCCGAGACATCGGATCCAGACGCTGGCGTCTCAGGCTTGCCCCAACCCAGGCTGTGCACTGCGCGGCCCGCTCGGCTCGCACGACGCCCTCCGCAGGGGGGGCGGTGACCGTGACTGTCCCGTAAGAAAGATGGAAACGTTTGAGGACGCAAAGCGAGGAAAACTCAGTAAATCGCTTGTGTGCCTTTGCGATGGGAAAGGGAAGCTCGCCGTGCAGCGATGAGCGAAGCAAATGCAAGAGCAAACTGAGGGCTGGACATTGCACAGCCCGAGAGGTGCTGGGGTCTCTGGTGCCCGCGCTCGCCGGCCTTGCTGGCTGGCGCCCACGGTCACGACTGCAAGCCCGCGAGGGGCCGTTCCCCTGCAGCCGTGGGGCCCGAGGTCTGTCACCCCGAGGCACCCACCCCACCTTTGTATTTTCCGGGGATCTCGGACCAGGGGCCACACGTTCATCTGCTCTCAAGGGTCGCTGTCTCCGCATGTCGCCCCTTTCCAGAAAGCAGAACTGAGACCGGGATTTCAGTGGCTGTGATTGGGGTCAGGGGAGGGAGGGGGCGGGCAGGAAAGAGAAGAGGGTAAGCAAGCATGTGGTCTCAGCTCGTCCCCGGAGCTGGGGGCCGAGTCGTGGCCCCGCTTCGTGCCCCTAACAGTCGCTGGCTGTGGGGCCTGGCTTCCCACGTGGCGGGGCTCCCGCTGGCCAAGGGCAGCTCTCGAAGAAGGGGGCAGCTGGACGAGGGTTCACTGCCCAGGGAAGCGGGTCTGGGCAGGACACCGGCTGCCTCTCCCCTTGTCCTCTGACCTTGCCGGACCCCACGTAGCCTAGATTTTAAGTCACACCATCCCAAACGTAGCCTTGAAATTTGACCACATGGTCCCGCCCTGGTGCACAGTTCAGTCACCAACCGACAGATACTGAGTGAATTCATGTAGAAAATGGCTCATTACTGACCCGGGCCCTTGGGGAGAGGCGAGGCAGTTAGGACTCGGATGTGAGCACTTTCCAGGACTTGGATTTGTGCCAGGTGCCTGCAGCCTCCCGCACCCACCCCAACTAGCGTACCCCCAAATATCTCGGAAGAGCGATTCATCTCTAAGCAGCTGCTTTGCTCCCCGGACGGCGACAACAGACAGGGGCCTCTTGGAACCGGTCGACTTCAGTCACAGAAACAGGTCAAGAAAAATTACAGCCTCCTGGTCACGAGCAGAACCCGGGGTCTGACCCAGCAGGACGGCTCTGAGGCCCCAACCCGGAGTGAGGACACCCGCCCACGGCTGCCGGTGCCGGGCCCGAGGGCAGGAAGTCCCCGTGCAGTCAGAGAGCCACGGAGACCCACATGCTGCCTCCCGCCTTCCCAGAGAGTAGCTCGTAAATTATTCCTGCGCAGATTTCAAACAGAATTTCTAACGTCCTTGGCAAACCCCTTTAGTTGTGAGCATTAACAGTGTAAACAACATTGCAAGGGGATGTTTAACACGTGGTTCCAACTCCCTCCAGCACTTTCGAGGCCCCCCCGCCTCGTTCCCGCCCATCCACTAACGAGCCAGGATTCTTCCCTGGCCACCCAGGCCAGGTGCCCTCAGGAGTCCGCGTTCCTCTCTCAGCCAAGGAGCTTTGTTGGTGACGACAGTGCCCTTGGCTGGGCACCGAGGTGGCTAGAGCTGGGCCTCACCTGTACCTCTGGCCTCGTCCCCCTCGCCCCAGGTTGGGCCGAGTGAGCATCTCTACACAGACCCCGTGATCTTCCTTTTTTCACAGATGAGGACACGGAGGCTCAGAGAGGCTCAGTCACTGGCCCAAGGCCACACAGCCGGAAGGCAGCAGCCTCAGACCCAGGCCTGTCTGCTTCCAAAGGTTTAGTGTGAACACGGCCTCGGGAGCACCCAGTGCCCTCACCCCGGCAGCACAGGGCAGCCCAGACTCTGGTGGGACCCCCAGAATGGTGAATGGGTGAGCTCGGCCTCTGGAAGCTGCTGCCGGCCTTCACGTGTTTCGTTCCCTCCACCCGGACAGCAGTGTGACTTCCTCTGCCCCCGGGGAGCTGCCCCGGCTGCCTGGGGGCCCCACAGCCTTGCTTACTGCCCTCTCCAGTACGGCAGATGACGGTCACTTCTGACACTCTGTCACAGCCCCTGCCGCACGTGCACGCGGGCGTGGCTGTGAGTCACCTCCCCGGCCCCGGGACCCAAGCCAGCCTGTGGCCAGGGCTCAGTGCACGTGTGGTCCGTCCATACTCCCAGCACGCAGACCACGGCTCTAGGCTCAAGCAGGAGCCCACGTGGGCTCAGGAGGGCCTAGACTCTACATAGACCCGACAGAGGTTAGGAGCAGCTGTGCCTGTCAGGGCTCCAGACCCCACACACTCTGGCACCTGGGCCAGGGCCACACAGCCGAGAAGAGCCCACCCTTGGGAGCCCGAGCTGTGGGTTCAGATCGGGCCCCTGTCTCCCAGCTGTGTGACTGTGTCCCTCCCGCGGTCCACTTCCTCACCCGAGTCGGGGATGATACAGCCCCCCCTCGTAGATGGTGTAATGACTGACACCCCCGGAGAACATCCCAGGAGTGATCTCCTCTCATTTCCACCCTCTTACGCTTCACTGTATAGACGAGCAAAGTGAGGCACAGAGACTGTAAGTAACTTGCCCGAGGTCACACAGCTAGGATGTAGGAGCAGGATTGGGTCCCGAGCCGTCTGAAAGGTCCTGGTGGCCCACCCCAGGGGAACGAGGCTGGCTGGTCCGCCCTGGAAGCCGCCTCCTCGCAGCCAGTGAGCTGGAACCTGCCTCACCTCTCACCCTGGAGGCCCTGGACTAACACACAGAAAACTCACTTGCTCAAGAGACAAAATGCGGGGCTCCTGTTCGGAGAAAACGCTTCCAACACACGGTTAAACCCTGCTTTGTGGTGATACAAAGACGAGCCCTCGCGAGAAGACTGCATCCAGTAAATACAGATTTAAGATGCTGGAGTGTTTGTAATTGGCACCTTCATAAACTCTTGGCCCTTCACGTCCCCGCACTGACACTGCCCGTACATCAGGGCGGGGAGCGTTTAAGAAGGTAGCTTCCGAGCGTCCTCGCTGCCAGGCACCTGCTGTGGCGTGAGCACTGAGAAGGGAGCACCTTCCCACCTCTGGAGCCCTGGGGTGGGTTGGGGCAGTACTAACAATGCCATCTCTTTGCATTAAGTCTGCCCATCCCCCCCCCATGAAGGTCAGTGCTCCCTTAGGCCCCCAGGCAGGAATCCCGCCTGCCCAGCCCCCCGCCAGCCCAGCGGCCCACGGACCCTTTGCTCTGCTCAGTGCACGAGGCTTTCTAGTGCCTGTTCAAGCTCCCTTGTGGACACCGGGGCGAAGCTTCTGCAATTCCGTTTCTTCCGCTCTGTAAACCGAGGGTTCCCTGCCTGGCTTTGCAGGAACCCAGGACCTCAGAAAGTACTGACGAGGATGCTGGAAAATTCTGCGCCCCGAGTGCACTTGAGTTCCCTGGAATGGCTAAAGCACGTATCGTGCGTGGGGAGGACGACTCAGGCCAGGAGGGGCTGTGCCCTGCGACCCATGAAGTCCTAACCCAAGCACCATGATGCCCACATCTACCCAGGAGAGGCCACAGGGCCGTGGCACTTGGGACCGCAGTCCCTGTGCTTTGTGACCACGAAGCGTTTGTCCCAGCCCAGTAATGGCTTGGGAGTTGCGGCAACTTCTGTACTCATGAGCTGGGAGGGTGGGTGGCCCTTTTGCTGTCTTCCAAACGGTATGAGCGCCGTGCGTAGCCTTGACCCTTGACGGCCTTTGTCCAGGAAGGCTCTGAGATACCACAGGAAGGTACAGCCTTGCACTCAGACCTCCGGAGGGTTAACCCGCCTGCAATTAAACTCCTTGGCCCCCAGGAGCCCTGAAGATTCCCTTCGGGCCTCCCCCCCCCCCGCTGCCCCCCGAAGTGGAAACCTACTTGACTATAACCCACCTTTCCTGTCAAGGGGGCGGGCAGCAGGGGAACCTCCTAAAAGTGTAGGGATTATGTTCTCAGGCCCCCAGAGGCCACAGCCGGGGAATTCCAAGCTAGAATGGAAATAAACCCAGGGAACACCAGTTTTCTGATGTTAAATCTTAGAAACTGTTAATCCTAGATTATCAAATGCAAAATACACCCCAGCCAGAAATGAAAAGCTCAGGACAAGCTGAGGTTTGGGGCCAGGAGCTGGGTTATCTGTCCTTGGCTGTCCCGGCTGCTTCAGATGCCTGTATTTATTTATTAACCCTCCACTTCTCTCCGTTTACAAAAAGAGGCTTAAGGAAGCAATCTCACTTGGCACTGAGGAGCTTAAACTCACCTAAACTCAGGCTCTTGCATCTGGGAGCAAACTGGGGGCGTTAGAAGGCGGCTCCCTTGTGCGGGGCCCCCAAGATGCTGGCTCTGCTCTGGAGCGAATGTGCCACGAAAGGGCCCTCAGGGTTCCTGGCTGTGAGCTGGACGCCTGTCCTTGCAGCAGCCTCGGGCAAAAGGAAACAAGGGAGACGAGGGGTCGTTTGGGGAGGGGCGGCCACCCGTCCCAACCTAAAACCCCACACTGCTGTGGGCTTTCACACTGAACAGCTTTCTCAACGGCTCCCTGATTCTTCTAAATACAAAAGTAACGACTCTGGTGGCAGAGTTCCGCCGAGATTCTTATGGAAAAAGCATGGAAAATTCTATTTTCCACTTCTTTAAACAC
This sequence comes from Panthera uncia, assembly GCF_023721935.1. Lineage (NCBI taxonomy): Eukaryota > Metazoa > Chordata > Mammalia > Carnivora > Felidae > Panthera > Panthera uncia. The sequence goes on along the minus strand of NW_026057578.1, from coordinate 2,028,667 downwards.
CAAATTTTTTTTCTCTTATCTTGTGAGATGTTCACTTTTGTAATAAGAGAGGCCGTGGTTTTGCCAACCTGAGGCGTAAACTGGTTATGGCAAGTAGCTGCCTATCTTAGGGGCAGATGAGTGCAGGGCCCCAAACAGGACCTCTTGGCTTCTTGCAACTGGTGAGCCATTGGTGAAACCGGCCATCTGTCCCCAGGCGGGTGGGAATGAGGATGGGGGCCGATGGAGTCCGGAAGGATCTCAGGCACGATTGTGGTCACGTCAGCTCGCCCCCGGGACAGAAGTTCTCCTAACAGACGGCACTTGGTCACCCGGCGGACCAGCAGGTGCGCTCCGTCTCCCGGGGGACACGCCAGCCACAGGCTGCCCTGCAATTCCCCTGCCCCTCTGTCCCCGCACCGAGTCTGGGCACTCGGCGGTCACGTGTGCCCGCTCCCGGCCCCGTTTCTGCCGCGTGCACCTGCTTCCATATTGACTTCAACGCTCTGGCAGCCGCTTGTCCCAGAAAGGAACAGAGAACGCCACACTGCAGCTCGTGCCTAAAGAAAAGGCTGCTGTGCATCGGCAGAGCATCTGTCCTGCGTTAAAATGCGGTGCTCGCGGTCTGCTGAGTCACACGGGTGATTCTTCACCTGGACCGTTGTTTCACCAGCCACCTTCCAGGCTTCTGCGGAATCTGTTGACACCCGTGCCCGCAGTGGCCTCCTCCCCTGCCAAGCCCTGGGAGACCCTTAAAAACGGAGAGGCTTATCTGTGTCCCTGGGAGCCAGTGGTTCAATGGGAACGAGAAGGAGAGAACCGTGCAGGTGCCTGCGTTGCTAGGAAGGGGAGAACTTGGTGTGGGCACAGCAAGCAGGGTGGGCTTCTTGAGGGAGGAGGGCTCTAGAGGCAGTATGAAAACAAAAACCAAAGGAGTGGACAGTCCTTGCCCTGGTCCTGCGCTGAGTGTGTTTCCTGAGTCACGCCCTCCGCTCCTCACAAGAAGCCTGTACAGTCAGGACCGTCACTCTCCCGATCTTCCAGGGAGGGAGGAAGTTGGCCCAGAGAGGTCACGAAACAGGTGGCGAGGGACCAGGCAGCCTGAGTCTTGACTCTGAGCCCTGAATTTCTCATTCATGTGAGTTCTTGAGGGAGCAAGATTAGGACCCCAGGGCAGGCAGGTGCCCCCCACATGTCAACGGGTGTTATTCAACAAAAGGTTCTGTGCCAGGGATTTTAGGGAAAATGTAGGTGATGCAGATACCAGGGTCTGTAATGAGCCCCCTCGGGATGGCCTGTCCTCTGGGGAGGCTGCTCTAAGGGGCAGAACCGTGTGAGCCCTCCTCAACCAGAATAGGCCTAAGTCCTGGGCAGACATCACCAGCGGGCCTGTACGGAGCCCCCGGGGCCCCGCCTCCCCACCCACAGGGCCCCGCCTCCATACCCCGGGGCCCCGCCTCCCCACCCACAGGGCCCTGCCTCTATACTCCGGGGCCCCACCTCCACACCCGCAGGGCCCCGCCTCCACACCCGCAGGGCCCCGCCTCCACACCCCAGGGCCCCGCCTCCCCACCCCAGGGCCCCCGCATGTGCCTCCGGCCATGTCAGGGGCCCATCCCTCTGCCTGGGGTGCCCTCTCCACTTTGCTCACCAGACCTTTTGCTGGTGCTGCCACTGGGGCTGAGCAGCATCCAGGAAGCCTCCCCAGCCCCTGCCTGTATCAGTGGGCCCGTCTGGGCATGTCCCCGTCCCGACCTGCCTGTCACCAGCCATCTGTGCCCAGCTGGTCACTTCCTCTTTCACTATCTCCTGTGCTGGGTGGTGAGCTCTCAGAGGTCACAGACCCACCCACAGAGTTCATCAGGCCCCAACCCATGGCCACGGGCAGAGCTGCCTGGCTGGACAGTCCATGCTCGACCACAAAAAAAAGGCCACTCAGAGTGAGAGCTTGAAGTGCAAGTCAGGTTCAAAAGGGGAGACACGGCCGTGGATGCCCAGACGATCTCCCAATGGGCCGTAAGGAGCCAGCGAGGGCTCTTGAGCTGCCGAAGAGCTCACCTGAGCTCCCGGTCAGGACTCACGACCTTCAGGAACCCACAGACTTTAGCCCACAGCCTTCAACCATTGGAGGTTTGACCATTATATAATTATTTTTATATAATTTGCAAACACCTTCCAACTTCACTCAGATGGCGAGGAGGGCTTGCCTGACTCCAGGCTCGGGCCAGAGCCAAGTAGCCTGCCTTTCCCCGGGGGGCCAGGGCCCCTGTCCTTCCCCAGCCCTCCCCATCTCCCGGCTTTAGCCTGTGAGGACCACCCTCCAGGGCCCCAGGTCTGAATTGCAAGCTCTGGGAAGTTGCCTGCAGGTCCTGCGTGGACCTGGGGGTGTCTCTTGGGGACCACTGGCTCTCTGGGCAGCTTCCCTGCCCGTCTCCACCCCCAAAAATCCAACAGAAGCTTTGCATGTCACTCAAATCAACGATGCAAACTTGTAGTGGGTTCTGTAAACTTCTGGTCACTCTCCAGGCCCCGGCCTGGGGGGCTGCTTACAAAGCGACACAGAGCTTATTGGGGGGCCCACTGGGTTTTTCTGAGATTAGCTTCGCGGCAGGAACCCCATGGCTGTGCCTGATGCCCCTGGACACCCTCGTCAGAAAGGAGGCGCCAGCCGGTGGTCTCTGGGCTCTCTCCTCTGTTCTCAGCCCCATCCCCAAGGTCCAGGGACCTTGGACCCTCAATGCCTTATCCTCTGTCTCCCGGGACACCTGGCTTGGGAGAGCATCGTGGCCAGGCCGGGAGGGCACTAAGAGAAACAGACATGAAGAAGCGTCAGAGGCAACTCCCGGGCAACAGAAGCAGCGTTGGTCTTGAAACTGTCCCCTTCCAAGAGAGGGGGACCCAGAGTCAGGATGGGAGCATATCGATATTTGCATCCGCAGATGGTTTTCAGATTCATTTACAACACATCATTCATTTCTCCTGAGGAAAATTCCAGATGCATTTGTATTCTGCAGACCCCTTAACTCTGTGATTTATCACGTCTCCTCCCGATACATCATCGAGACGATCATACGTGTTTGTGAAGGCGGCTGAGCTGGGGCCCCACACTCACTTTACGACGACACCCCCCACGTGCTGTTCTGCCCCCCCCCACACACACACACACACATGCTGTTTTGCCACAACCCAGGACTTGTGTACATCAGGAGAAAGCATCACTTTCGATATCCTAGTGGGGTTTTTCCCCTGTGCTGCCGATTGGTATAATTTATAGGAAGGCTCTAAGCCCCCAGCCAGGCTGGGACCACCTGCATTACCCGTATAATTACCAGCCCTCCCTTCTAGCTTTGTGTGCCGGGAGGAGGGAAGACGTTTCTAAAGGAGCTATTTTACTTGTACGGATGAAATGCATATTCATTTGGTGGGGTGGGGGCTCGGGTATTTAGCGGTTATTGGGCGGCAGACCAGGTTCTCGGGGACTGGACAAGCCACGCCAGACAGAGGGGGTTGGGGGGAAGGGCAGAGGAGCCAGTGACTGATTTCACTCTGTGACCTTGAGCTAGGTTGCTTTCAAAGGCCTCGGGTCAGACTCCTCAGGCACAGCCTCTTGGAATCTGGGGTCGCCTCTCCTTTCTCCTTACGGAACCTGCTCTCGTTCTCGAGGGACCGTCTCTGGCCTCCCCCGTCCTGCCCCTGTCCCCTTGGTCACCCCAGGGAATGGTTCCACCAACTGTTGTTGGGCATTTATCTCCAGCCATGGTGCCTTGAGCCAAAGCCCAGTGTCCCGGGCCAGACTGACTACGTGGAGGAAGGTGGCCAGACCTACGTGGCCCTGGGCTCTTCATCGGCCGTGTGCCCGATGACTTACGCACATCAACCCTCGTTCTCTCCTCACGCGGATAGGGCCACCGCACAGAGCGTGTGCTGTCCTCACAACAGCAGCATGGAGGGCAGGTGACACTGGCCTCAGTCCCCACAAGGGTCAGACAGGGGACAGCCGAGGTCATGATGTAAAGGTGGCTGGATGCTGCCCAGAGTAGGCCGGGCTCAGCTCGGGGGTCCCGGACGCAGCCCAGGGGACAGACGAAGCCCACCCCACCTGGAACTGCTTGGAGCCACACTTAATGACACGGCTGGAAACAGAGCCCACACATCCTGACTTGCGTGCCTGTTCGATTGGCCTGAACTGGATTCGAATGCTGTGAACACAACTGCCCTCGAATCTGTGCACGTTTGCCTGAAGCTACAGGCCCCTGACCTTCAAGCTGACGAGGGAGAAGCTCACGGAGCCTCTAGTGTGTGTGTGTGGGGGGGGGGGGGGG
>NW_026057578.1:2012401-2024266 GCF_023721935.1 Panthera uncia | reverse complement strand
GGGGCAAGGCTATTGTCAAAGGGGTTGTGTTTCTAAAAATAGACAGGTTTCTTAGGTCTTTTTAAATACAGGAAAACAAACTAAGGGAAGGAGAGGAAAGGAAAGGAAAAACAAAAGGAAAGGAAAAAGAAAACAAAGAAAAGAGACAAGACCCTCACCCACATCACCATCATTGGCCTTTTATATTAGGCAGGATACAGGAACACACCTAGAAGATCTTCCGATTTTCTGTAAAGTTGTACAAAACAGAACGTGGAGACCTCCCTCCATCCATCTGCTTGTAACCTTTCTGATTTCTTGCACAAAAGAAGTGGCTGGTGGGGATGCACACACCTGTGTGCCGCGAGGGAGAGATGAGAAAGGGGGGTCTGTGAGCACCGCCCTCTGCAGCACCCCCACCCCCGCCGCCTCTGTCACACCAGCCACGCTTGTGTGGGGGCTGGGAGAAGACGCGGCAAAAGTCGCGTGGGGTTGGCCAGAGGCTGTAGGTGGGAGACGGCTGTTTCCAGCCACGAGGTGTTAGAGGGCTCCCCACAGCACCCCCAGGTCCCAGCACCCGGGGCCTGCGGCACCAAGGCACCCGCGTCGAGTCCCACACCCAAGACGGGAGCAGACGCGTCCCTTCACCCCCCTGCTCAGTCTCACTCTTCTTGCTTTCCGAGGGGACCCGTGGGGGTCTCCTTACACAGGGACACTTGTCCGCCATGGAAGCAGGCCCTGTGGCCGGCTAGCCCCTGCTTTCCCTTTGGGAGCCCCCCGCCTCGTGGCAAGAACACCCCATGGTCTGCATCCCTGAGGCCGCTTTCCTTGCAAACAGAGCACCCAGCCTACAGCAGCCTGAGCACTGGCTCTTTATTCCACGTCTGAGAAGAGAAGGGAAAGTCGGTGACGGGTCAGGGGTTCGGCAATGCTCAAGGACTCGAACACTTTATTTCCTGACCCCAGCACTGTTAAGGGTTGGCTTTGGGTCCTCGTGATTGCAAGAGGGCTGCTGATGCTCCTGCCATCTTGCCCACCTCAAGAAGTGACAGTAGTAACTATCTTTTCATGCTTGTCGGGAACGCAAAAACACACCAGGATCCCTTCGCTGCCACAGACTTTCCCTTTTGCCTCATCCTTAGAGGTTGGTCACGGGCCTCCCCCAGCTCCAAGGGAGGCGTAATTCTAGCCTCTGTCGGGGGAGACAGGAGAAGGGAGCTCGGACTGGCCGTGGCATCCATCATGCCACAAAGGAAGCTCCTGGGGGGGGGGGGGGGGGGTTGGTCCCTTCCTAGCTCCTTGGGCTTCAGTAGTTACTAGATGGTTTTCTTTCTTTAGGGAGGAAGGTGGGACTTTGCGATTGTATTTTTAGATATCATCTCATTAATAATTTACTTCTTTGCAGTGACTGTGCCTTCAGACTCTAAGGTCGGCCCTCTAATGTGTTGGTGAATTATGTGTTCATTACCCGAGTACAACATAAAAAGCATCTTGATGCCTAGAAAAATCACTCATGTAATAAAAACCTTTGTCATTTATTCATTCTAATACAATAACCATCTTGTCTCGTGTGGTGAGGGTTATGGAGCCTCCGATGACAGCGGTAACACGAGGAGACAGTCATTTTTATAGAGCAGAGTTATTGCCATGTTTAGATTATCAGCATTTTTATTAGGGTGCTAAAATGAAAACTGATAAGGGGGGCACGTCGCTGACGCCCCTGGAGTTGCCGGGGTCTGACCCAGCCAGCCATCGCCAAGGTATTCAGTGGCGCCTCCTCTGTGCGGGGCCCGAGGAAGGAGCTGGTCAGTGGAAACATCTCTGAGGAAGCACTAGAGGTTGTGTCCCCTGAGTCCCCCACAGAGGATGTCACTCGTGGCAGCCGGCACCGCCATGCGATGTACTGTCCGTGGGGGGGGGGGGGGGGGACGGGGGCGGGAAGAGACTCCGGTGCCCCTTCAGGGCTTCTCCAGAGAAACAGCAGGATTATAAGGACTGCAGGGTGGGGACTCGATGGCACAGACACGGTCTGAGGGCCACCTGCGGGAACTCTGCCTTGCCTGGGGAAGGCCGGCCCTTTTGCTCTATTCAGAGATCAGCTGGCTTGAGGAAGGCTCCCCACTTCAGGGAGGACGGTCTGCTTGGCCCGAAGTCCACTGACTTAAACGGCAGTCTCACCCAGAAGAATGTGGGGCCACGTAACTGGGCACCCCGTGGCCCAGGCCAGCTGACGCACGAAATCAACCGTCACAGGTAGGGAGCAGAGTCCCAGGCTCCGGGAAGCTGGCTCCAGCAGCCCGCCCTGGGTCGCTCACCCCTGCCCTGCCAGTTTGGCGTAAAACACACGCGAGGTTTCGGTTGACCCCGAGCTCTGCGGTGTGCTGGGGAAACGGAACATCGCCAGAGACCGCCTTAATAAAGGCATGAGGTCTAGAACGAGGGAGGCGAGCGTCCCTCCTCGTCTGGCCCGACAGCCCACGACTGGCCTGTCCTGCCCGGCTCTACACAAGTGCGGCCCAAGTCGGGGGATCCTGGTGAGCTGAGGGTGTCTGTCTGGAAGGGCTCGGGCAGGATGGAGTCAACGTGACAGCACAGCCCCAAAGAGGCCGCTGGTCCAAGTGGAAGGGAGGCGGGGTCACGGGGTGTCGCCTGCGCCATCTGACAAGCTATCAGCAGAAAGGAAGTGGAGACCAAGGCCCTGACGGCCAGGCTGTCTGCAGAAGCAAAGGGCTGTCTCTAGGGACCAAGTGGGGCACGCAGGCCACCCTGGGCAGGGACAGCGTCCACGGGTGTGCGTGCAGGGCAGGGGGTCGGACGCACCTGCCAAGGCCGCCGCGACCCGGCCATCCTGACGCCCCGCGCAGACACTCTCTGCCTCCCCATCTGAGGCTCAGACGCATCACAGCCGAGAGCACGGGGGGGGGGGGGGGGGGGGTGTCCCACGGCTCCTCCAAACTTGAGAGGGAGCGGAGCTGGGTCAGAGGTGGTTTTGCGTTTGCAGGGAACCGGCCCCGTGTGACAAGTTCCTGCAAGGCCCTCCTCCCACACAGAAGCAGCCACCGGTCTGGGATGGAACCATAAGACCCGAGACCCTGAGCGGGTGCCGTGGGGGCTCCGAGGTGGCTGCGGGCTTCCTGTCGTGAGGTCATGTGAGGGTAGGAGACAAGAGCGCGTGGTGGGGACCACAGTGGACAAGACAGCAGGTGCCCCCATAAAGAGAGTACCGTCTCAGGCCCCCTGAATGTCACCATGAGCCCGGCATGACCGGATGTCCCAGTTTTTTAACGAGGCGCTGAAAATCCGGATTCTTCGGTGAAAGCGGTGGGCAGCCAGACCCGTGGGAAGGCCCCGTGTTGCGCCGGGCTTCCCTCCACAGGGAACGGGAGCGTCCCAAGTGCTGGGTCTGTTGAGACCTTCACGGCTCTGCCCCCCTGGAGGCAGGAGACAGGGCACACACTCGGGACAGTCACGGCACCGCGTTCCCCTCGGACCCGCCCCGACTCCGAAGCCAGCGTCTGCCCAGCTTCCCCTCAGCAGGCGCCGAGAGCCCGGCACGGTCGCACCGCCGTCCTCTGTAGGGTTTCGGTCCCTCCGCCTCCCCGAGGAGGCCTGTTTCTCACCCCCTCCCCAGAGGGTGAGTGGAGTCTGTCTCTGTGACACACGTGCTTTACGACCGGGCCGTCTGAGTTAAAGCCGGTGAAGGTCACTTCCGATTACGCTGCCACTCGGACACCGGGAGAAATAAAGCAGGTCTTAAACTTCCTGCTTCAGAAACACGCACTTGCCGTTTTGCACTTTGTGTCATCATAAAAGCAGGCTTTCGAGGCAGGAGAGGCAGTTCAGAGGTTGTTTGGTCCAAACCCTCCTTTTACAGGCCAGGAAATGAAGGGGCCAGGAAGGTGAGCCCAGGCCACCCGGCAGGTGTCAGTGGGTGAGCGTCGTGGCCTTGGACCCCAGCCCACGCGGCCTCCTGATGGATCCAGGGACACGTCCTGGGGCTCGTTGCCACTTGTGTGAGACCCTAGTGAAGTGAGAGGGAGCTGCTGGGCGTCCAGTCCAGTTGGCTGAACCGACCCCCCGAGCACCCGGGGGAGTCCTCCTCTGGACCACCTGACACTCCCCTAGTTGCACACACGCTGGCCCCAGGGTACTAAATAAAGGAAATTTTAATTCACCACAGGAGGGTCACACATGCACCCCCTGTGATGTCAGACACGACGTCTAGAATCCTTGAGAGATGCAACGGCTGAAGCCCTGGAAATGTGCGATGCTCTGAGCTGCCCCGCAAGTACCCTTGGGTGTGTCTGTGTCGGGGTTCGTCCGTCTCTTCAGTGTGGGTACATGACATGTGTTTCGTGTCTCTTGCTCTCCCTCCTTCTGGGCAAGTGAGCCCCTTGGACCGTGCTGATGGCAGTGGACTAATGATGACGGTGACCGTGATGGTGACCATGGCAGTGATGAATCTGATGGTGATGTCGATGCAACTGCTGACAGTGTTAACGAAAGCGATGATGACGGTGGTGATGCTGGGGACGGTGTTCATGGCGACGGTGGTGGTGGTGACGGTGACGGTGACGATAATGACGGCAGTGATGAACGTGGTGGTGATGACAGTGGTGAGCTTGATGATGATGGTGACAGTGATGGTCATAGAGGAGAAGGAAGGTGTAATCACCCTGTCTTGAGCACTTTCTACGAGTCTTCCGAGTTATAAGCATCTTTGCTTCGATCCTCTTGACGGTTTTTATGCAGCAGGAGTCACCGTCCCTTTATAGACGAGGGGACTGAGAGCTAGACAGGTCAAGGTTATCCAATGGTGTACTAACACGTGGCAGGGGGAGGGTTTGAAGCCAGAACTGTCTGCTTCCCAGACCTATGCTCATGGTCACTGACATGGTATCTTCACCATGCATTTGTGTGTTTGCGCTCAACTGAATTGCTAAACCCCTTGTCCGCTGAAATATTTGGCAGCAAAGAATAAATGAACGTAACACACTTACATTGCCAGTTCACGTAAGGTCTTTAAAAGTAAGGCATGCTTTTCTCCGCTAAGTAAATTTTACACCAGAGCATGGCTCAATCGATAAATACTTTGCAGTAAAGCCATGTAGTGGGCCAGCTTTCTTAGGTGTAAAAAGGGTGTTTTGTTGAGAAGATTGCAAAAGACAATGTCTTTAGGGTAGGGAAGAAATTGCTGGAGGAAGGCGAGTCTCTAAGGACCACTCTTGTGTTTGCCATAGTTAAACACATCGGCTCCTTTTCTCTTTTCATTGTAATTTCCCACCAGATATCTAGAGCAACAGCTCCCCCAGGGAGAGAATCTCACCGGCCTCCGTGGCTCTAAGATCACGGCTCTACTCCACACCAGCTTTCCGTCAGACCTCAGGGTGGTCTCATCAAGTCCGGCTCTCCAAAGGCATGTCTGCTACTAGCTTGCTAAACGCCGGGTGCTGGCGGGTAACTGGATTCGTGCATAACGTGTACGGCTTGACATGAGTAGCGGCCATTGAATCCTACAGAGATGGCTAAAGACACAGAAAAGACGTCTCCCCCCCCGCCTCCCACCGTGTGCATTAAGTGAATTGATGATGGTGGAGAGGCCAGATGGCATTAAAACAGAGAGACTCCTGGGGAATATCATTATAGACCACAGGTCCTACCTGAGGAGGGGAAAGTCCCATCGTTTTCTTCCGGACGCTGAGCTATCTGCCTCCGCTGTGAGAGCCTGTGTGTGCACGTGTTCGTATTTCTAATACTGACCTCGTTAATGTGTTTGGAATTAGCCAGCATGAAAACTTGGGAGAAAAGAGGTCTTGATGAGAAATAGTAAGCCAGTGCCAAACAAGGGATCAGGTCATGTTTAATCCAATTGTAGGGAGATTTCGAAGGGGGAAAGAACCCTTTCATTTGAAGACTTCTTTCATCTGCCGCCTTTTTCCCACTTACTCTGTAAAGGAACCATTACATCGTCTGATGTCACTGGGACCGCGTGCGTTATAAAAACAGGCCTAGCCCTCCTAAGGTGACAAGACAGAGTTAAATTTTCTGAGTGTTGGCAGTTGAACCATGAGGCTTCTTCGAACAGGACATTTAAAGGTTGGGTCTCGGGGCGCCTGGGTGGCTCAGTCGGTTAAGCGGCCGACTTCGGCCCGGGTCATGATCTCGCGGTCCGTGAGTTCGAGCCCTGCGTCGGGCTCTGTGCTGACAGCTCAGAGCCTGGAGCCTGTTTCAGATTCTGTGTCTCCTCTCTCTGACCCTCCCCCATTCATGCTTTGTCTCTCTCTGTCTCAAAAATAAATAAACGTTAAAAAAAATTTTAAAAAAATAAAGGTTGGGTCTCTCCAAGCCCCACACTCTCCTTGAACCCCATGGCCATTTTCTTACCCAGGAGCCGCAGTTACAATGTTTGAGTTTATGGCATAACAGCTGATTTTTATCACTTGACCTGCAGATCCTAGAGTTGGTGAATCCTTTTTCCTTTCTTCCTTCTTTCGTTCCTTTACCCCATGACTTACCCCCCAAATTCTCCCTTTGATGACACGGACATTAAAATTTGTAGAACCCAGCCTCTGACTCTCACCTCAACTCCGGGCTCACTCATAAGAATTTTATTGAGCACTTACTGTGGACGAGACACAGTGCTTCACATACAAGACCTCATTTAAAATTTACCCAAACTTTGATGGTAGGTACTACATGGATCTCTGTTTTACCAATGGGGAAACCGAGGCCGAGATCAGAAGGGAGGAAATAGTAGACCCAGGAATTAACCCCAAGTGCTCTGGACCCAGAATTGACCCTTAGCCAACTCGCTCTGTGGCATCTCCATTATATTGTCAGCTGCCCACTTGGTTTTCAAACATACCTTTTCTGTCATCGTGATACTGATGTACCACTATTTCCATCATCACCACCACCATTATCACTGTCCCCACCATCACCAGCACCATCACCAACGTCACCAACATCACCGCCATCACAATTACCATCATCATGACCAGCATCACCACGATTTTCACCCTCACCACCGTCATCACCACCATAAGTAATAAACAACCACCGTTTCTATGAGTCTAAACAAGGCACCGTTTCTATGAGTCTTCTTACGGTCTGGAGGAAAAGGAATTGGTCTACCTTCTTGTTTCATGCACAACCGCCAGCACAAAGATTAAAATTTTTAAAATAGCTTATGTAGAACGGAAGTACAAGCAATCCTCAGCTTGTAGACATTTGATTTGGGACTGCATCGTGCTGATTTCTAACAGACCACTTTCTATGAAAGCGTATCTCACCAGTGCTCGGTACGGTAATGGCGCTTTTGTGGGGTGGGCAGGATGTTGGCTGGTCAGAGGGCTTTGGCAGATGCCGGGTTGACCACGGTGAAGCCGGCCTCCCTCCCGTGGGACTTCTCCAGGCCTGTAGCGTGCCCCCGCCTAGTGTGTGTCTCTGAGATGTGTGTCCGGAAAGAGTGAAGGAGGCGAGTGTGGGAAAGGCTGAGGCGAGAGGGCCTGGCGGGGCATCTGCAGAGGCCGGGGAGCAGAGTTACTCGGTGCGGGCTGGACGGCAAGTCCAGGAAGCGGAACCAGGTTGGCGTCAGGTTCAGGGCGAGAAAACCTTTGTTGACAATCTCAGGTCTGCCCACCTCCTCCCAGCCAGCACTAGGTTCTCACAGCCAACAAGAGTCCCGGAGAAAGACGCAAGCTCCCCTGGCCGGGGCCAGGGGCCAGTCCTAGAGCCAAAGCTGGCCCGAGGCAGCCAGTGAGGGGCACTGCCCTGTGCCTGCAGGGGCAGGGGACGGCCGGCGTGTCCTGGCCTGGCCTGAGTGCGGTGGCCGGCCCGCTGCAAGGGCAGCACAGGCGGGTTCCTGGCAGAGTCAGCATCCTCTCCATGCATGGCCTAGCAGACCCTGTGAAGCCATCCAGAAATAGGACAGTTACTCTCTAGAACTTCGTTCCCTCCTCCCGATTCGGGTCAAGGCCGTTATCACTACTAAGAGTAATCCTCTGTTGATCGCCCACGGTTGTTTCCGAGCTCAGAATAAACTCAGAGTAAGGGGGAAACACCCGGAGGGCTCCGCAGTGAAATCCGGCGTGCCAGTCCTCCCAGGCACTTTGATGTCCCCCCTCTGACCCCAACTCTGAGTCGCAGCAGCCCCTCCCCGCCAGGGCTTCTCCCTGTGGGAAACAAGGCACCGCCCGAATGCCTGCCTCTCACCTGGCAAAACGTCTCCTGAAAGGCGTGAAGAGAATGTATTTAGAAGTTCTCTCGGCCTGGTTACGTACATCAGAGTGTAATCGTGCGATGAAATGCTGTGTGCCTCTTGAAAGAATGAGGCCACCTACACCCCCACCCGTATGTGCAGTCACACCTCGCCTATACCCGGCCCGTAATATACTTACACCTGTACCCATCCCATCCTGTCTCTGTGCTCACACCTGTACCTGTACCTGTCTCTGGGAGAGGGGCTAAGAGGGAAAAAGGGAGTCAAAGCGACTCTTCGCCACTCGCCTTGGTCCCGATCCCACGGCTTTAAGGTTTTCCATGAACATGGGTAGGTTTTTCAGCTTAAGACAGACAGGAAAAGGCAGGCTTTGCCATTAAAGATTTTTTTCCACAATGGAGACACAGTTTTTATTGTAAAAGGGAAACTTTGGCTTCTTGTTTATAAATGATGGCGCGATGGGCTCCAGAAGAGTGCCCCAGACAACCTCCCTGTCCCAACCCCCCGACCCAAAAGGGTCACCTTCACGGTGACGAGGGACCATGTGGATGAATGAGAGCATCACCGGGCGGGCCCTCAACACAGCTGTCGCCTCAGCAGGGGGAGGAGGAGGGAGATTTGCTACAGAGCAGAGCAGGAGGGAAGGTGGTGACACTCCCGTGGCCTCGTGGCCACAGGCAGCAGAGGCGGAGGTGAGGAAGAGCTACCCCCATGAGCCGCCGGCACCTTGACCTGAGCCCAGCGGGGCTGGTTGGGGACTTCAGGCCTCCGGATCTGTGAGAAGATAAATGACCGTTGTTTGAAGTCACCCTGTTCATGGACCCTTGTACAGGTGACATTGTGGATCCTTTAGTTCTGTTTTGCTTTCTTAGCATTCTTCAAGCAAGAGAATCAAGAGAACAGAGAAGGGCTGTCCGCTTACTAGTCTGCGGAAGGGGAGCACCCCCAGGGCCTGAGCTCGGCCACCCGGGCCATCTGTCCCTCGCACGTGGGCGGGCCGGTGCCTGGCAGCCAGCAGCCAGAAAACCGCGGCCCTGCCCCCTTCCCAAATCATGCCCGCCCAGCTCTAGGGCCCCTTCACGGGTGGCGGACCTCAGCAGTGTCCTTTCTTGGGGGACACACCTCCCCCTCGGGTGATGCTGTGGGGGTGCAGGCCCCTACGCCTCAAGGGAACATCTGTCCTTTCTTTCTTGTCCCCTGACAGGTTTCTTCACTGGGCTCCCTTGTCGAGGTGACGATAGCTTGGCCCAGTTTTTCTTCAACACAAAGCCTTACCCTCCACTCCCGTCTTTCCCCAGCAAGGGCTGCATCCCCACGTGGAGCCCTGGGACGGCCGTCCCCCGGGTCGCCTGCCCTGGGGCTGAAGTAGCCCTCAGGCTGGGGCCCTCAGAACCTCTGCTATTTACCCCGCCCCAGGGTCCACCCAGTACGGCCCCTGCTGCCTCCCGCATCAGTACCCGTCACCCTTCAGCCCGTCACACGTGTGTGAAAGGTGGGTGTAGACAGACTGCTAAGGTGACCTGGGATCCTGCCCCCTGGTGTGCACACTGCTGTGAATATAGTGACTTACCGTCCTGGTCACGTTACTCTGCGCGGCCCAGCGGCTTTAGGACAGGGAGACCGTGTAGGAGGGCCCCTTCTCCAGCAGGAGAGGAGGTCCGAGAATCGGAGCGCGGGAGGGGCGGGACATGTGGCGGCTGGCTTGCAGATGGGGACGGCCAGGTGGGAGGGCGTGCGGGTGCCTCCAGGAGCTGACAGCTTCCCTGGTGGATGGTCAGCCGGGAAAGGGAACCTCCGTCCTCCAGCCTCAGGAAACTGAGTCCCACCAGCAAAATAGGAGCTCGGAAGCCGACTCTCCCAGAGCATCCAGACAAGAGCTCAGCCTGGCTCACACCCTGGTCTCCGCCCCGTGTCACCCTGAACAGAGAAGCCATTCTCAGGGCTTCCGGAGGTGGCTTTGGGATAGCTCCGGTCCTCACCTCCAGCTCATCAGGGTCCCCGACTCACATGAGAAAGGGGACGCTCCTGAGCCCTTCCTTCTCCCCCTCCAGGCAGAGCAGGGGAGCTCAGGGGTGGGACAGCCTCGTGCAAAATGAGCTAAGTCAGGAGCTAACCAGGGGCAGATCTGTCCCCCGGGACATGGAGCTGTATCTGGAGGCACATTTGGTTGTCACACCTCAGGGGGGAGGGGGAGCGGGTACCGGCATCTAGTGGGCGGAAGCCAGGGATGCTGCTCGGCACCCTGAGTGCCCAGGACGCACCCCCACCCCGCCCTGCGATGGAGAATGATCCCGTGCCTGGGTGGTAGGTCCTGGTCCAAATGGGAGGTCCTGCGGGCACCTCAGGACAGTCCTTAGTTTTCACCACCCAGTCCCTGGAGGGGCAAGGCACAGCTTCTGCTCTTTGCCTTAAACCTAGAGATGCCGAGCCGGAATCTGGGTCCCTGTCACCATCATCCACCAGGTGCTCACAGCCAACGGCGTGGCAGGTGACACGGGCCGTGCTGCCTCCCTGGCCCTCAGTACGTGAACAGGAGGTTTCCTCACAGGTCGGCCTCCCCCGTCCCGCTCTCAGGCCACCGGGTGTCCCGAAGTTTGGGGACTTGTACATAATCAGGGAGCCGTGCTAGCGCTTCTGAATCATTAACGGTCTCTCTGGCCCTCACACATTCACAATGTCATGCAGGCATGACTCTACCTAGTTCCAGAACATTCCATCGCTCTTCAAGCACTTGGTCCCTGCTCCCCTCCCCCAGTCCCCGGGAACCACAAAGCCTCTTTCCGTGTCTACGGATTCGCCTATTCGGGATGTTTCGTGGAAGCGGACACACACAGCACGTGGGCTCCCGTGTCTGGCGTCTTCCCCTGAGCCCCGCGGTTGTGCGGTTCATCGCGTTACAGCGGGAATCGTGTTCGTTCCTTGCTGTGGTCAAATAATATTCCTTGTGTGGAGAGGCCACACCTCGTTAATCTTGTCGTCAGCGCTTGGGCAGCAGGGCTGTGTCTGCTGGGCCACGGGGCACGGTGCTGCCGTGAGCATCCGTGTCCAAGTGCTCCTTGACCACCTGTTTTTAGGTCCCTGGGGCACGTGCCCAGTGCAGTCTGGGTCCCATGGTGACTGTCACATTTGAGGAGGTGGTCCGTGGGCATCCCCTTGAGATGGCATTTGAGTCAGTGCTTCCCCACCAAGCGTGTTCTGTGAACAAACCGCCGGGGTAGGGCTCGGGCTCCAGGAGCTCCAAGGAAGCACCCTCAGTGTGGACAGCCATCGGCAGGTGCGCTGCGGGATGAGAGGGGCGCCTTGCTCCTGCCGTGAGAGTGGCCATGCTCACGGGTTTGGGGACTGATGGCTCTGCCCTTCAGGGGCTCAGCATGACCTTCTCCCTGCACCCAGTTCTGTCGGGCCAGGGGCAGAACCCACCTTCTCTGCAGGCTCCAGCTGGGCAGGGGGAGACAGGGCGCCCTGGGCTACGAGGCAGGGGTGCGGCAAGCACCCGGGCGATCCATGTGGTGGGCAAACAGACCACAAGTCCCACTACATGCTCCTGGGTGCCCTGAGTCCTGGGCTCTAAAGCTTCTGTCCCACACATGCAGGGCAGGAGGAGGGCCACTCCCGTGCGCTCCCCTGAGCCTCTCCTGTGTGCTCCCCCTGAGCTCCCGTGTGCT
>NW_026057578.1:2003489-2012391 GCF_023721935.1 Panthera uncia | reverse complement strand
GCTCCCCCTGAGCTCCCGTGTGCTCCCCTGAGCCTCTCCTGTGTGCTGGCAGGAGTCAGCAGATCTAGGGCCCACGGTGCAGGGAACGGCGTACAAAGATGCCTAATGGACCCTGGCTCGGAACGTGGATCAGGGACTCACGGCAGCGTTAACTGGGCCAGAGAGGAACAAATGTCCCCCGGGGCTTGGGGGACCCCCACTCCTCAGCCACCAACGTGCTGGCCACTTGCTCCTGAGAATGTGTTTGGACACGGGGCTCCTTTGCTCTAGGATGGAGATTCCCACGCTCCCGGGGGCCCCTTCCGGCAGGAAGGACGGTTCCCCAGGAGCTCTCGGCCACGTGTTCCTCTGGGCACGGGCCCGTTTGTGTCACCCACCCCGGCCGTCCCGCCTGGGGGCCCTCAGGTTCCTCGCTGTTGGTCCTGCCGAGCACACATCAGAGAACCCGTGTCTGCTTACGGGGTGCGGCCCCAAGGAGACGAAGCCCTGGAAACTGCCTGTAGAACAAAGCCTTCCCGGGATCCCCGAGACCCAGTGTCGTTGCTTCCCGTTCGTCCAGCGCCCCAGAGAGCCCAGGCGTTGTCAGGTGGAGACGAAGCGGGGAAGGGGTTGGCCCTGGACCCGCAGCCCAACCCCGCCTCCCTGACCCTCGGTGTCGTCACCTGACACGGGGCTGGCACCGGCCCCCTGGGGGCTGTAGCGGGAGTCGGGGAGGCCGGGTGCTCAGGGCGGGGCCGGGCACAGAGTCGCCACCCCAGGTGCACCAGCATATGCGGACGGAGGATCACCTTGGGGACCGGCACCTGCTCCTGCCCACAGAGTGGGTCTCTGGGGACCAGAGGAGGGAGGAAGGGGGTCTCTGCGGCACTGCCCACCCACCCAGCCCGCGCGCGTTCCCCGAGCTCCGGCTGCCTCGGGAGCTCCCCCAGGGGCTGCGGCCCAGGCCGCGTTGGGCACCAGCGGAGGGGAGACCGGCCATCGGTGCCAACACACACCCCAGCTCATACGCGAGCGTCGAGAGAGGACTTTGAAAGCGGCCGTTGAATAGGGCCACTCAGGCAGGGCAGTCCTGGAGGGCTGCTTGGGGACATGGCGTTGATGGGAGACCCGAAGGCTTCGAAGGGCAGGAGGGGAGGAGCCTTGGGAAGGACATCGAGGCTCGCGCTTTCCAGAGACGCAGCTGTCACTCTTCTGGGGACCTCTCTGTGGATGGGGTTCGCTTCACACCCATCCTCCCCGTCCCTGCCAGGGCCTCACGTCGCCGAACAAACCTGTCTGCCGGCCACTTCTTTCCCGTGGCCTGATCGCCTGCCCCAGCGGCCCCAAGGAATGTTTGCCCTCTTGTAACCGAGCGTAGAGAGAAAGTGGGACTTAGTTGAAAGGATGCATCGTGGTGATGGATCCCTTGTAGGAACAGTGGAGATCTGGCGTCCGTTTCAGGCTGAATTCCCAGTAACAAGCATCTCTTTTAAAGGCTGGCAGCTCTCAGGGGGCAGGGAAAACTTGCGGGGGGGTGGGGGAGTCCCAGGGCACCTGTTTCCAGCACCCGTGCTCAAATCCCTGGATCTGAGGAGGCCGCCCCCCCTTTCTAGAAACGGCCGCCCCCATTCCTGCAGCCAGGCCGACGCTCCCGAACGGGCTGTGCCAGCCGAGTCGCAGGGCTCCCGGCGTGGCAACTTTTACTAATACCAGCTTCTCGCCTGCTCCCCCGTCCTACCAGCCTGTGCCTCGATGACCTCACGTGTCACTGCTCCTTACACTGGGGGCATCCGCACAGCAGGCGTCCCTGGGGCTCCCACAGCAGCGGGCTCCCCGCCTCTGGACCCCAGCCCACCCCATATCGCCCCCCACCTTCCCTCCCTCCTCGGGACCCCAGCCTACCCCATATCGCCCCCCACCTTCCCTCCCTCCTCGGGACCCCAGCCCACCCCTGCACCCCCCACCTTCCCTCCCTCCTCGGGACCCCAGCCCATCCCTGCACCCCCCACCTTCCCTCCCTCCTCGGGATGCCAGCCCACCCCATATCGCCCCCCACCTTCCCTCCCTCCTCTGGACCCCAGCCCACCCCATATCGCCCCCCACCTTCCCTCCCTCCTCGGGACCCCAGCCATCCCATATCACCCCCCACCTTCCCTCCCTCCTCGGGACCCCAGCCCACTCCGCACCTCTCCCCTCCCCCTCCTCAGGACCACCTGCTCACCCGGCATCCATCCCTGCTCCCCAGCATGGCCCCTCTCCAGGCTCCTGGAGCAAAGCAAAACTAAGGAGAACCATCCTTTTGCTGTGCCACAGCGGTAGCTGGGACTCCACCAGTAACGGGAGCAGAGTGTCGACACGCACGGTGCCACCCGTTCCGAGCCCTGTGGCCCCTCAGGCTTCTGCCATCACGATCCCCACGAAGGCTGGGGGTGCGGTGGCTTCCAGACGGTCACTGAGATGCAGCCCCCGACAGGCAGGGCCGGCCTGGGAGCCGCCGGCCTGGCAGCAGGGGCCGGAACACGCCTGGCGCCCCTCTCCTCCGCCCACCTCGACCTCGCTGGGGGGACCTCCTCACCCACTCTCGGCGGCACGGACGGAGAGGCCGCGCTCGGCCACCATCCCCGCGCCCGGTGAATCTGCCTGTTCGGTCTCCAGCCGCGGCTGCTGGGTCCAGGACGGGATGGCAGCTGCCTGGAGCCCCCGGGAGGGCGGCACCTCCCGGGTCGGAACGCGTAGGGTGCCAGCGCCGGCTCTGGGGAGGACGCCTAGGTGTGGACCCCGCTCGGGTGCTTGGGAACCAGCTGGCCTGGCAAAGTGGCTGCATTCCCTGTGCCTCGGTTCCTTTGTCTGTAATGGGGCTTTGATGCTGCTTGTAGAGTTTGAGCGGTAACTGAGCCTGTGCGGGGGGGCAGATAACACCTGTGGCACCAGCAGACCAGGTACAGATGCGTGAGCTGTCGTGGCCGTGATTACATTTGCGTTGCCCCTGTGTCCGTGCCACGGATACAGCGGCTGTGTGACTGCTGAGCTGCGGTGACTGTCGGTCTGTCCCCGTGGCTGCTGGGTTGCTAGGCAGATAGGGTGTAACCACGGAAGTGAGAAGGGCCACAGAGGGAGAGAACACATGCTGAGCGCGTCACCTGAGCCATGATCCAGCTGTGCCTGAAACCCACACCGTTCCCACACGAGAGCCGGTACGTTGCCTCTTTGCTCGAGCCAGGTAGCGTGATTTCTGACACTTGACAAAGGACAGGGTTCAAATGCCCTGTGGTAGCGAGGGGGCAGACTGTATCCCCTGCACTGTGGCCCGGAACCTCAGCCTCATCTGGTATTTCTGTGTCCTCCTGTCCCTTGGTTTGTTCAGTCATCCACGTCTGGTTTGCAGAGCATTTTCCGTGCATCTACTGGAACACTGGGCTCTCTGGAGGAGACGTCAAAGCAAAGCACCCAGGCATCGTTACTGCAGAGTCGAATACTCTGCTCAGACTTACGACAAAACAAAGTATTCGGTCCCCACTATTGGCAATGCATAAACTCAGCAAGGCTCAGTCCTTGGCCCTCACTAAGTCATACTCAGCCCGCAGTTCACAAAGCGCAATATTCAGCTATCATTTACTGAAAAAGTTCGCTATTCATCCCTCAGTACTGACTAAACATACTGCTTTATACTGACGAAGCACAGTACTCAGTACTGAGAAAGCACAGCACTTATCCCTCGTTGCTGACTAAGCAACGTACTCAGCATAGTACTAAGCACAGTACTCATTACTGACTCAGCATAGTACTCACTCCTTGGTACTAACACGGTACTCGGTACTGACTAAGCACAGTGCTCAGCCCTTGGTACTGACTAAACCAAAGACTCCGCCCTCAGACATGCTGCAGACCATCCATTGCAGTCTGTCCCACACTCTTGACAACAGCTCTGAGGGACTGGCATTAGATCCCATTTCCAGGTGGTGATGAGGAAGCATGACGGCAGGTGACCTGACCCAGGAGGGGAGCTAGGAGGAGGTGAGGGCACCTGTCCTGAGTCCCTGGGGTGCCCTTCCCAAGAGAATGAGGAGGAGACCTTCATCCCAAAAGGAAACACCCCCGTGGGCCCAGCTTGGGTCACATGCCCCTCCCTGAGCCAGTCACTGGGCTGGGGGACGTGCTCCTGGTGCCCACGGACGGTCCTCCCCACCGGCCCGTGCAAAGCATGGTGGGCAGTGGTTTCTGAAGGTGGGCGGGGTGGGGGGCCCTCAGCAGACACGGGGCTGGTGGCTGCCTGGGTGCCCCATTTCGGCCTGCTCGCAGCCTCACCCCCCTCGCTGTCCCCAAATGCCTGCTCACACCACACCCCCACCATTCCTGTCCCTCAGGGGCTGGGGGCTCATCCCAGCGCCGGGTCCTGCCCCTCGGGGCTCCCTCCCGCGGCCTCCCCCCCAGCCCGAGCTATGGCCTGGCCACCACAGCCTCTGTCTCCCCCACCCTGCCCCACGTTCCCAAGGACTGGATCCCGTCCGGTGTCATCCCTCACCCCCAGCCCGGGCCAGCACACGGCAATGGCAGACTCGAGCTGTTGTGTTAAAACCGAGGCCGTGTGGGCAGGGCCTTCCAGACACAGGCAGGGAACGCGTGTCGAACACCGACGAGGCAGAGCTCCCAGCCAGACCCCCGCTGTTCATCTGGAGGAGCAGGATGCCAGCCACCAGGGTGTGGACAACAACCCTGAGGGAACACTCAGCCCACAAGCTCCCGTGTCACGTCATCCAGTCCGTTGATCCCTACTTGATCAGACCGAGGCAGGAAGTGCACCCGTGGACTCGGCTTCCCGTCTGGGGCTCCCTGAGGGACACGGGTATTCCTAGCTAGAGTCCCGGACGGGGGAAGTGGACCCGCTCTGGCTTGTCTGCAGACGACGGCCCTCGTTAGCGACCACGTTCTCGCAGCTGCCCCAGGCTGCTCTGCTCAGGGTCCCGTGTCCCTCCAGCAGGCTGCCCGGGCACCTACTGCCGAGCGAGCACTGCTCGAGGCCGTGTGCTGTGTGAGTGACCGTGTGCCCCTCTCTCCTGAGCGCACAGCCCAGTGGGGGATGGAAAGAAGGCAGTCGACACAGAAAAAGCCAGAAAAAGCTGGCAGTGACAAGGACCGTGGAGACAAGCGGGGTGCAGCCGGTGCCGTTGGTACCGTCAGATCCCCAGGGGCCGGCGCACCGTCCCCGCCCACTCGGGGTCTTGCTGGCGGTTCAGAGTCGGACACCCCCGCAGAGGGCTGACCGTGCCCCAGTGGCAGGTGCCCGGGAGGACCCCCCTCGCCCTGGGCTGGCCCACAAAAACCAGCCTCCTCGCCCCAAGGCCGGACTTCTCTGCCACAGGGCATACCCCGGGACTCCCCCCGCCACCGTGGGATGAGACTAAAGCCAGACCCCGGGCACCACGTCTCTTTTCCCTCTTGTGTCTTCTCCTTTTCCCACTCAGCCGCCCCGCCCCCCAGAAGCATCTTTGTGTCGGGCTCTGCTCACAGGGAGCGCCACTCTGACCCCGGGATCCAGAGGTCGGGGTGGGGCCTCTGCGGGGAGGTGCCAGGTGCTGATACGTGAGCACCCCAGTGACCTCTCCTGTGCTTAGCATGTGCCTGCCCAGCGCTGTGCTAGGGCTCTGCGGACCGCACGGGGTCAGGAGGTTTGACCTAAGGCCGTGGGAAGCTGTCCAGCTACCGAAGCAGAAAGAACGTGCCCAGGAGGGTCCTGGGCTCCCACGGACAGGAAGGGGAGGGCAGGCCAGCCGGGGGAGGGGGGGGGCCCGGGCTCTGGGTCTTGCCCAGGAGGTGGCTCTGTACTAGTGGAGGGACCCCAGCCAGACTTTCCACCCTGACTCAGTCTTTTTCTTTTTGTAACATAATTTATTGTCAAAACGACTTCCATACAACACCCAGTGCTCAACCCAACAGGCGCCCTCCTCAGTGCCCGTCACCCACTTTCCCCTCTCCCCCACCCCCATCAACCCTCAGTGTGCTCTCGGTATTTAAGAGTCTCATGGTTTGCCTCTCTCCCTCTCTGTGAAACTATTTTTCCCCCTCCCCCTCCCCCATGGTCTTCTGTTAAGTTTCTCAGGATCCACATATGAGTGAAAACATATGATATCTGTCTTTCTCTGCCTGACTTATTTCACTTAACATAATACCCTCCAGTTCCATCCACGTTGCTACAAATGGCCAGATTTCTCATTGCCAAGTAGTATTCCATTGTGTATATAAACCACAATTTCTTTATCCATTCATCAGTCAATGGACGTTTAGGCTCTTTCCATAATTTGGCTATTGTTGAAAGTGCTGCTATAAACATTGGGATACAAGGACCCCTATGCATCAGCACTCCTGTATCCCTTGGGTAAATTCCTAGTAGTGCTATTGCTAGGTTGTAGGGTAGTTCTATTTTTAATTTTTTGAGGAACCTCCACACTGTTTTCCAGAGCGGCTGCACCAGTTTGCATTCCCACCAGCAGTGCGAGAGGGTTCCCGTTTCTCCACATCCTCGCCAGCATCTAGAGTCTCCTGATTTGTTCGTTTTGGCCACTCTGACCGGCGTGAGGTGGTACCTCGGTGTGGTTTTGATTTGTGTTTCCCTGATGAGGAGTGATGTTGAGCATCTTTTCATGTGTCTGTTGGCCATCTGGATGTCTTCTTTGGAGAAGTGTCTATTCATGTCTTCTGCCCATTTCTTCACTGGATTATTTGTTTATCGGGTGTGGAGTTTGGTGAGTTCTTTATAAGTTTTGGATACTGGCCCTTTGTCCGATATGTCAGTTGCAAATATCTTTTCCCATTCCGTCGGTCGCCTTTTAGTTTTGTTGATTGTTTCCTTTGCAGTGCAGAAGCTTTTTATCTCGATGAGGTCCCAATAGTTCATCTTTGCTTTTAATTCCCTTGCCTATGGAGCCGGGTCGAGTAAGAAATTGCTGCGGCTGAGGCCCTGACTCATTCTTGATTCAAGATCCACATTTGGGAAAGAGAAGCTGATTGGCCCAGCCTGGCCGGTGGGCCTGCCTGATGGCTGGTAGGGGTGCGGGGGGTGCAGGGGGTGTGGACTGTCTCCCCAAGACCACTCACGATGGAGAACGATGACCCCCCCAAAGGAAATCGGGCCTCCGTTACTGGAAGAGCCAGGAACGGATGCTGAGTCACCCCCACCGCCAGCCGCAGTGCGGCCTGTAATCCCAGACCACAAATTAAGTAGCTACCTGTCTTTGTTAATTTGGTGCAGCCCGAAGGCCATTTCTGAGAAGCATCTAATTCACTCTTCCCCACCAGCCAAATTCTGGAAGAACATATTCATGGCTTTCATTAGTATTCATAGGACTTTGAGGATTTTTTCATGATTTCTAAAACTCAAAGTAATTGTGAATGGTAATGTGTAACTGTCAATGTTACACAACAAATGCCTCTTCCTATCACATTCTGGGGTTTCCTGTTCATTACAAGAACCTAATTGAAAATAATTGAGGGCTGGATTTTATCACATGGAAAATACGGGATAAAATGCAAGACGGGCAAACATCGTCAAGCCCCTCGTGGTGATGTGGGAGAGAGCAGCAAGGGTTGGGGGAGGGAAGAACCCTGGCTCGCCCGCGGCCCCAAGTTGGGCCCGTTAATTCGATGAGAGTAGTTTGATCATCATCGGGTCTCGCTGTTCTCAGCACGGTGGCAAAGGGCTCTCAGAGTGCGGCAAGCGGGAAGGGATGCACGCAGACACTGGTCACGATGTCACAGCTGCTCTCAAAAGCAGCTGAACTGAAGCTCTGGTCCCAGAGCTCAGAGTCGTGGTGCCTTGTTAAAACATGGCGCTTCCACAGTCCCCGCACACCGAGTGACAGTGGCGACCAGGGAGCCGCTCTGGGGGACACAGAGACCCTCTGGGCTGTCCCCAGTGTGACTGTGCAAGGGGCCCCGTGTCCTCGGCCTCCCTGTCTGTGTATAAAAGCCTTCTTGGGAAGACAGGTGACTCCACTCTCGGTCCCCAGTTACTTGCACAACTTGTCCCCTCCTTGCCCCTCTGGTCCCCACGCCCGTATATGCAGATGGACTGGACAAGGTGGTGGGGTGGGGCTGGACATTCTGGGGCTCCCCTTTAGTGGTCCCCAAGGAGTTCCGGGACGGGGTGGAGATTCCTTCAGAGCTAACAGAGGCTTCTGAGGCATGAGGACACATAGGAGGAAACCCCAATTTGGACAAAGAGGCCCAAGACCAACAGGGGCGGAACGGGTGGGGGACCGGCCTTCCCTTTGCCAGCCCCATCCGGCGCGCAAGGAGGGGGGTCCCGTCTGGCCTGCTGGCGCGTGAGGAGAGGGCCCACCAGCCTCCGCGGTCCCTTCCTCTCCTGCCAAAGGCCACTCCCTTACTCTGACCCTCAGAGGTCTCTGCAAGGGCAGGAAAGGTGGGAGCAGAACTTCCCAGGAGCCCCCCCCTCCTCTCCTGCTGTGGGATCCACGTCGTCGGGGGAGGTGAGGGGTCACCAGACCTTGCTTCTCTCCCTGACTCCCCTCCCCCTTCTCATTTCTCTGTTCACTTCCTCACTCACACAGCAGCCCGTGAGGCTCTGAGTGCACCTGCTTCCTCCCACCTCTGGCTGCTCCCCACATTTCTCTCCCTGTGTACTTCCTCCTCCCACAGGGCTCAGAGAAGCCCTTGGTGCCGCCCACCCCCCCAGCCCCGCTGCCTTAGGCTTCCCTGCGGCTGTGGAAGTGACACTGGCCATCTGCTTGCTGTCTGCCTGCCCTGCCCCCCCGTTCCTGCCCCAGGCCGAGTGTCCGTGATTCCCGTCTCCAGGCTGTGTGTCCGTGGTTCCCGTCCCCAGGCCGTGTGTCTGTGGTTCCCGTCCCCAGGTGGTGTGTCCGTGGCTCCCATCCCCAGGCCGAGTGTCCGTGGCTCCCGTCCCCAGGCC
>NW_026057578.1:2003245-2003479 GCF_023721935.1 Panthera uncia | reverse complement strand
GGCTCCCGTCCCCAGGCCGAGTGTCCGTGGCTCCCGTCCCCAGGCCGAGTGTCCTTGGTTCCCGTCCCCAGGCAGTGTGTCCGTGGTTCCCGTCCCCAGGCCGAGTGTCCGTGGTTCCTGTCCCCAGGCCAAGTGTCCTTGGTTCCCATCCTCAGGCGGTGTGTCCGTGGTTCCCGTCCCCAGGCCATGTGTCCGTGGCTCCCGTCCCCAGGCCGAGTGTCCGTGGCTCCCGTC
>NW_026057578.1:1997326-2003235 GCF_023721935.1 Panthera uncia | reverse complement strand
TGTCCGTGGCTCCCGTCCCCAGGCCGAGTGTCCGTGGCTCCCGTCCCGAGGTGGTGTGTCCATGGCTCCTGTCCCCAGGCCAAGTGTCCGTGGTTCCCATCCCCAGGCCGAGTGTCCTTGGTTCCCGTCCCCAGGCGGTGTGTCCGTGGCTCCTGTCCCCAGGTGGTGTGTCCGTGGTTCCTGTCCCCAGGCCGAGTGTCCTTGGTTCCCGTCCCCAGGCGGTGTGTCCGTGGTTCCCGTCCCCAGGCCATGTGTCCATGGTTCCTGTGTTCACCCACAGCTGCACTGCCATCCCTGCAGACACAGCCTGTGGTGCTTGTGCTCCTGGGGCCCAGAAAAGGGAGCTGAGCATGTTAGTGCTCACGCGGGAGGGAGAAGGGAGGACAGGCGGGCATTCGCGCAGACAGGACAGCAGACAGAGAAAGCCTGAGGTGACCCTGAGAAAACCAAGAAGCCCCAGCGGTCAGAGCTGGGGCCCCGCTACGGCCATGGGGGAGCTACAAATGTGTCCGGTGAAACCCTTCTCTTACCTCTGGGCTCTGCTGGGAGTCAAGGGTTTGAAAGAAAATTGCCTCTCTTGGCCGGCTGCAGCCACGGCCGCGTGTCCACCCGCCTCCTGCGTCCCGATGGTCCCGGGCCGGGCGGGGGGCGAGCGGCGGCCGCTGCACCTCAGCAGTCCCAGGAGGCAACAAAAACGAGGGTGTGTAGTCTGTTTGCTGGGAAGGTCTCCAGGCTTAATACCCGGCGAGGAGGAACACCCGGAAGGCGCCACAGAAGAATTATTTACGTCCTCGCAAAAGAACTTGGTCCTCAGAACCTGAGAGCAGCTTGCAAACGTCAGGGCAGGAGGTCCCGGGGACACCTCACAGCGGGCAAGGAAACCCTGAGGACACGGAACCCGCACCTTCCAGGACGCTGAGTGCAAAAGGGGAGGGGAGATCCAGCCGTGTGTGCGTGTGTGCGTGTGTGCGCGTGTGTGTGCGAGCGTGCGTGGTGCGTGTGGGGAAACTATATAAGGCAGTGGAGTTCAAACCTGTCCCCGAGCTCTTCCCCTGGGGCCTCTCAAGGACCCTGTTCCTTCCCTGCCAGTCGTTACCACGCTTTTTAATTGTGGACTAAGAGGGTGTCACTTTTTCAGGTGTGTCTGATTCCCCGGGCACGCGAGCCACGTGAGGGCAGGGCAGGGTCCGCCCAGAGCAGGGCCCGGCCCACGGCACGTGAAGGTGTTGAAGTGACGCGGGGCGGGAGCAGGGGACCAGCCTGAAGCTGAAGGTCCTCTCTCCTTGCTGGGGTGTCGTCCTCTCCTGGGGTGAGGCTTTCTCTGCTGAAGTCTGGACGTGATTCTCTCCGGTTCGATGCTTTGGGAATAAACCTCCAAGGTGTTTGCGATTCAAACCCACACATGGTGACTTTTCTCCGGTTTCAAGTTCATTTGAGATTAGGCAAATACCTCCTCCTTGGGGAAGATTCTGCCAGAATCCTTCATTTCATCCGGCCTTTCCTAAGGACGCGAGCCGGCCTTCCACGCACAAGTCCCTGGGTGAAAACAATCGCCTGGCACCATAAGTTATTTTAATGTAGACGTCACTTTAAACTAACCTTTTACCATCTGTTCTGTCCTTTAATAACAAATGCAAAAGAGCCTAATTCTCCGTGGCGTCGTAAAAGTGAGGTGGGTGATAGAAACGCCTGTCTGTGTTCTTTATTCATGGCCCTATCGTACGCTGCCGTGATGTTTTTCTCATTTTCCAGACACAAATCAAGGGGAAACTGCTCTCCCCTGATCTGGTGAATTCATTTGTACAGTATTTCTTCTTAATGTGGTAAACTGTGCGGAGCATCCCCGAGCCGGCACTGAGTCCCGGGCGCACACGCAGAGCAGCAGCTGGGGAATTAAGCAAAGGCGCCCAGTGGTCAAACTGTAATGAGATTCCTTTGCAAAAAATAAAACCTCTTTAAATATGTGGTGGGTTCTTTTCAGTGGTTTTATAATTAAATTTCCCCATGAAGGATGGGCAGTCTGGCCCAGAGAACGCGGTAGAAGCGTGCCAGGCCGTCCGCTGTGCTCGCTGGCCGGCTGCCAGAGCCCCTGCCTCTGGAGGACTGCCTGGCCCGAACCCAGCGACCCCTCCATCCAGCGCAGCTCGGCCGCTTCTCTGGGGCCCTCTGTGTGCTCAAGTGCCGAACTCACCGAACTTTCTAGAACTTCCCGGGCTCCCAGAAGACAGAGCTTGTGCTTCATAAGCAGGCAGCCTGGGGCTTTCTACATTAATCACACAGTTCCCAAACGGGGTCTGATCTGCTCTAACGGGTTCCCCACACGTGGACAAACAGCGCAGGTGCAGATGGCCAGAGGGGTCTTCCTCTCTGGGACCCAGACTGGCAACTGCCGCCCCATTTCCCTGGCGAAAACTCCCTCGGGGGAGAAGAGGTGGCTCACGGCCACGGAGGGCCAGGGCCGCTGTCCTGTGAAAAGAGCCCTGGGGAAGGAGCAAGGTGGCCAGGAAGGCACCCGTCCTCTGTCCTCTGTCCTCCGTACAGACTCATCTCCCTGGACGCGGCTGCATGCTGGGCTGCTCGCACACGGCTGTCCTGGCTGAAGGACGTTACTCGGTGGGCAGTAGAGGGCCCATGATGAACACAGGGTACACACGTGTCCTGGGGCGCCCAGCGCTGTGAGGGATGAGCGAGCGGGGTGTCGGGGAGGGGTTTGTGGAGGGGGGAGGGGCTGGGGAGGTGAGAGTTATGGGGTTGGAAGAGGAGTTGTGGAGGAGGGGGGAGGGTACAGGGTGGAGGACAGGAGTATTTGGGGCGGGGGGTACATTCCCAAACAACCACCCAAGAAATCTACTTAACATCTGTCGCTACCTGGTACAAAAACGACTCTTGTCGTGAGGACTTGGAGACATAGCAGCTGGCACAAGGGTGGGAGAGGACCGTTAACTACCGCCCCATCCCGTGACTGCCTTATTCTAGACCAGGAAGTGTGCACCCTGGACGCCTTCGCTCATGCCGCCCGCCCTACGCCCCCACCTCTGGCAGCTACCTGCCTGTCCTCTGTGTCCATGAGCTCAGGGGTTGTTTTTTTTTCTGCATTGAATTTTATTTGCAGTCTTGCAATAAAGCCGACCCTGCTCTGTAGAACTGGAGGTTTCCATCGTGTCTGTTTCGTTATAAAATGTTGTCATGATCCCTGAGCTTTGATTTACAGGGAAAAAACTGCATTTTGTAAAGGTATACTGGGGACCCGTGAACGATGAAGGGTTATTGGAGCACCCACCCCCAGCACCGCCTGGAATCCACATATAACTTCTGACCTCCAAACACTTAACTACTCATAGCCTACCGTCCACCAGCAGCCTTACCAACAACATAAACAGTCCATTAACACATATTTTCTATGTTGAGTGTATTATGTGCCGTGTGCTTACAATAAAGTAAGCCAGAGAAAAGACAACGTTATTAGGAAAACCGTAGGAACAGAAAATACGTCTACAGTCCTGTACTGTATTTATCCAAAAGAATTCCCTATATAAATGGACCAGCGCAGTTCAACCCCGTGGTCGAGAGTCAACTGTATTCAAAGTTGAATTCCAATCTGTTACTTTGACCTTATCAATGATACCTTTTCAGTCTCGGGGGGCTCAGAGAAACCAGTTACCTTCCAGTGGGCACCCCCGTTCCGTCAGGTGAGCTTTTGCGTCCTCGAAATAAAAGAGTTCACAGTTCTCCGTGAAAATACTTTCACGTTCACATGTAGGCCTGTAGCCGTTGTGACAACAGTCCTCAGTGTGAAATCTGTGTCTACCTCCCGGTTGCGGGTCCTCTCTGCCCCGACCCATCCTCACAGCCTCCCACCTTCGGGGACCGGACCCTGTTCTCTGGTGCCCCCGTCAAAGGCGCAAGATACTGGGACACGGACGAACACGTAGCGGGTGTGTGTGCTGTGTCCCAGCCTTTCTCCCCTCTGGACTCTGTAGCGGCTGCTCCGTGGTCTCGTCTTTCCCCGTCACCCGCTGGGCCACCGGACGTGTGGTCGGTGGCACTCCATGACCCCCTCATCACTGGCTGCCCTTCCAGTTCCCAGAGTGGATACCTGATGTTCCCCGAGTTGGCCAAGTGCAAGCAAATCAGGGGTGGGATGAGCGGACGTTTAAGAAGCGTGGCCCCTGCCCCCCGCCGCAGGCTGACTCTCCTCTGCTTTTGCTCCTGTTTCCAGATCCGGTCCGACAAAGACAACGACATCCCCATCCGGTACAGCATCACGGGGGTGGGTGCCGACCAGCCCCCCATGGAGGTCTTCAGCATCGACTCCATGTCTGGACGCATGTATGTCACTAGGCCCATGGACCGGGAGGAGCGAGCCTCCTACCACGTGAGTACCTCGGGCCTTGGGTTCCTAACTTGGGAAGGAGAATGTCAGCCTGAGCCTGTGCTGGAATTGCCCGCAGGGCTGTGTAAAGCCCACGGCGCTGGGCACCACCCTGGGGTTTCTCATTCAGTGGGCCCGGGATGGACACGTCTGCCACATTCCCGGGGGAAGACAGGAAGGTCTGGGACCACCTTGGAAGGACCCCTGGTCTAGAAGCTCTGGATCCACGTGTGCTCCCAGGAGCTCATTAGTTCTGGTGGAGGGAGGGGACACGTGGCTGCTGGGCACCGTGGGGCCCTTTTTCTGGAGCGCCCCTGTGAGCAGTTCTATCCTGTCCAGCCCTAGAATAACACACCTGCTTCTCTGAGAGCCGGCAGCAGGTCCGGGATGAGTGCCGTCCTGGTGCCACCTCGGAGCGGGGCACGCAGAGGGGAAACGGATGTGACCACAAACGTTGCAGGGCTCGGGCTTCTGGGGGCTGTTGGCTCCTCTCCTGCTTGGCCTCCCTGACGTGGTAGCTCAGGGGAGGGACCCCGGAGCTCAGGTGAAAGCAGCAGCATCTCGTGGCCTCCACCCTAAAGGCCAGTCCCCCGTCCGGACCCCCTCCTCATCTGCAAGATGCAGGTTTGCACCAGCTGGAGGCAGTGTGAGCTGGAGGCAGAGGTGAGGACCCCAGGCCCCTCACCAGGTGGGAGGATGCAGGGTTCACATGTGCGAAGCCCGGAGAACAGAGCCCCACGCACGATACGGCCGGTGTGCACATTGTAGTTGTCATCACGATGTCTGCATGTCCAGGTCCTCGCTTGTAACTTGGAAATGAAGACCATCGTTGGAGAGCATCGCATTCTCAGCCTTTTGCCCTGATGTGGACGAAATCAGCCCAGATTTCACTTGGCTTCAGCCCCCAGTGCCGAATATGGCCAAACACCGCCGCCACTCTCTGGTTATCTGCTTGGGGCCCACTGTCCACCTCCTGGCACTAGCAGGAAGGCTCCACGTGGCAAAGAGCCATCAAGCTATCCACACCACGTCGCCAGGCCCGAGAACAGAGCCTGGCCCTCAGGGGATGCACAGGAACCATTTGCAGAGAGAAGGAATTGGTGGGAGAGGTTAACTCTGTCGTTGACAATGGTGGCCTCTCCCGAGGGACCCCTGACGCCCCATGAGAAGTAGGGTGCGAGGCTGACTGGACCTGGGGAAGCCGGGTTGGGAGGTTGGTCCATCCTTCTTAGCCACGGTCTCAGACTGGCTGCCCAAGTCCCAGGTGGGTTCAGCTTCACAGAGCTAGTCGACATGGAAGAGAAGGTTCCTCTCTACTCATGGGTCTTCGCCCATGAGTAGAGACAGGCGTGGAATCAAAGTCAGGCTCCTGGCTCCAGAAATCCCCAGTTCACTAGACCCAGACATCCCTTTTCAGAGAAGCTTCCAAGAGAAACCTTGGCTCATACTTCCAGACTCTTCCCTTTTGGTATACCACTTCATCCCCCATCCATCCATCCATCCATCCATCCATCCATCTTTTCATCTATCCACTGAT
>NW_026057578.1:1972173-1997316 GCF_023721935.1 Panthera uncia | reverse complement strand
CATCCATCCATCTACACACCCACTCAGCCACCCAACCATCCACTGATCCATCCATCCACCCATCTGTCCATCCGTGCATCCATCCATCCATCGATCTACTCATCCATCCATCTACACACCCACTCAGCCACCCACCATCCACTGATCCATCCATCCATCCATCCACCCATCCAGGGAACAGTTCTCAAGTGTCTAGTACAAGTTAGGCCTTGTGGTTGACAGTGGGCCTACAGTGATAACATGAACAAACATGGCCTCGGTCAGGGGGAGCTTATACCACTGGGATTAAAAGGCATCAAAGCCTTTTGGCCTGAAACCCCTAAGAAAGACCACGTGCCCAGATTCTTCAGCAATCAGACCACAGGTCTTGACGGAGTGGGTGTGTCCTGCCTGGAGATGCCACTGGAAATGGGCATCCGGGTGTCATCCTGACTGCCCCTCGGACGGTGGGGGCCAGGGTCAGGGAGAAGAAGCAGGTACAAGGAAAATCACTACATCTTTTCTGAGCCGGACCGGTGATTCCGTTCCCAGGGCTAGGGAATGTGGAGGGAGAAACACAGACTTGAAAACCCTGAAGCAGGTGGCCGCTGACACTCGGGCCCATTTTGCTGCTGGCGTCTAGGCAGGCCGTTTCAGGGGTGCCTTCCCCCCGGGAGGGGCTTGCAGGGGGCTTCCCCGAGGCCCTGGTAAAATAAGGCGTGGTTGTTCCCACACCCAACACTCAGCGGGGGCTGGACACTGGGGATGCGCCACCCCTCCTCCCTGCCCCCCTCCCACCTCCCTTATGGTCTGTCCACCCTCCCAGAGGCACATGCCCTTCTGAATGCACTGTTCCAGGTGTCTGTGCCCCCGAGTCTAAAGGGATATGCAGCCAGTGGCCAGGGACCGCTGAGCGTTCCCAGTGAGTGAGAAGAGAAGGCAGGGGGTTGCTGCTTGCTCGCTACGTCGCCCACCTGGTCAGGTGTCCCTCTGCCCTGCGGCCCTCGTCCCTGATTGGCCAATGACATCCAGAGCCTCGGCCGACATGGGAGAGCTTTGTCTCCAAACAGCCCCACAAAGAGGCCACGTGCTGGTGATCATGCTGACCTCCTTCAAGATTAGACAGATTGGTCTTTCATTATCACGGTTGCTTAGAGAAAGCCCCTCCCCCGGGCCTGAGGTGCCAGACCCTTCTCTTGAGGCCTGACGGTAGGGTTGGCCCCAGGCGACCCCTCTCCTGACAGTAGGGCTGGCGCCACGTGGCTCTTCAGTGTCCCCTGAAACGTCACTCCTCTCTCTGTACTGCAGCCATTAGCCGCGGTTGCTTCGTGATTTGGGGAGGGGGAGCTCCCAGTGGGGCACCTCTCCTGCCTTCCTTGGGGCTCCAGCGACCCCTGCTGTCCCCAGTGCAGGTGTCTTCTCTGGCTGTTTCTTACGGACCGTCCAGACCACTGAAAGAAAGCCTCTGTCATAGGCCCTGGGCCGGGCTGCCCCCGCAGCTGCTCTGTGACCACAGCCCTGGCTGGCCTGGTGGGGAGGGGCCGCCCCAGGCAAGGTCCTGCTCAGCTCTGACGTCCAGGATGGCCACACATTCCGGGTCCCAGTGCAGAATGAAATGGGGGACCCTCATCTGGACTAAGGATTTCAAGACAGTGACGGCAGGGCGTTCAGCCACACGCGGGCCCTCCTGAGCTCGGGGCCCGTAGGCTGCGTGGTCTCAGGCCACGGAGCCCACCCCGCGTGGCCAGCCTGCAGGCTTGGGGTCCTGTCTGAGGTGGGATCGACGGCGAGGCCATTTCACGGAGACTGAGGCTTGTGAGGGGTGGGTCTCACAGCCCGTCGTTGTCTGGGCCTCCCGAGCCCTGTCAGCCCCAGTGCAAGCTGCCCCCAGAGCCCCTGCGCGTTGACATCTGTTTCTCCCGCGGCCGAGTGTTGCCAGCACCTTAGCCCACGCACTCCCCGACGTGGACACCCCAGGCCGGGCCCTGGGACGGCGGGATCTGGGAAAGGAGGTGGACCGACGACGGCCTGGGACCTCCTCTCGAGTTCTTGGTGCACCGCTCGCTACGCGCTGGTCCTCAGCACCAACCGACACTCGGCCAGCACGGGCGCTCACGCAGCCATGCCGCCCGAGACGCATCCCCTTCACGCGCCCGTGGGCTCCCCCACGGGCTGCACGGGCCGTCCACACACATCTGTGGCCCGACTCGAGATGGAGAGTCAGCTCCCCTCACGTGCCGACAACGCAGCTAGACCCAGAGACAGAGCAAGAGGGAGAAACAGAGACACAGAAATAGAGAGACAAGGGGGAGAGGGAGAGACGGGGGGTGGGGCGCGACCTGCCAGCAGCAGAGCCCCAGCCCCGCAGATGCAAACGTGGGCACAGCTCGCGTCTCTCTCTCAGATTCTCACCACGGCGTGGCCAGCAGGTGCAGTGGGCGGGGTTTGGGGACTGTGCTGGGGGCTGTCCGCCAAGCCCGCTCTGGAGGACGCGGGCCCCAGCGCCTGCTGACTGCACAGCCGCTCCTGGGAGAACGCACGCCGTGCGGGGAGGCTCTCCCTTGCATTTTATTTTAATTACTTTGGAAACCTTGAGCTCAAAGTGAAGACCTGCTCTTGGTGTTTCCAGTTAAGTCAGCCCTGGAATTCTGGGCTCCCCGGGAAGGGCCCCGGGTCAGCCCTCCTGCTGCTGCCCCAGTGGCTGGTGCCACTGCCTGCGGCCACGGGGCAGGGCCCCCGGATGGCTGCTGGGCGAGAGGAAGCAGAGATGCCCCCGAGGGCCCCTGGTCCTTTCCAAGGACACCTGCAGGCAGGCCACACCCCCTCCTCTCTGAAGCCAGCCGAGAGGAGCCGGCAACTCTGGGGGGACACCATCCACCCGTCCCCGCACACTCGGCTCGGTGTCCGGGTCTCTGGGTGACTCACTCGCCTCCAGACACTTTGCCCACATTCTCTTCCGTCCCCTGCCACGGCCCTGACGTCCCGTCTTGGGAGACGGAGAAATGATTGTTTCCCGCTCGTCATCAACTAGGAAATGTGCCCCACGGGGCTGCTCACTTCGGTCTCCTCAGACCCCATCTCACAAGTGGGCAATGTGGGCCCTCG
This sequence comes from Panthera uncia, assembly GCF_023721935.1. Taxonomy (NCBI): domain Eukaryota; kingdom Metazoa; phylum Chordata; class Mammalia; order Carnivora; family Felidae; genus Panthera; species Panthera uncia. The sequence goes on along the minus strand of NW_026057578.1, from coordinate 1,994,232 downwards.
CCCTGGGGCTCCCAGGGCCACCCCTGGCAGCCACCTCCAGCAGTGTCGGCCCTGCCCCCTGCGGGGTGACAAGTCGGCCGGAGACAACGGGACCTGGACCGGAGGGCGGCCAGATCCATTTGCCAAATTCTGGACTGAACCCTCACGTCTCGTTTTTCAACTCTCTGTCCCACCGTGTGAAGCCCTCTGCCGTCCCCCCCAAGGTCAGGGTCCTGGCGGCCCTCACACCCCCATAAGGCTCCAGCACGAGCCCCTCCCGGCACTCCTACCTTACGGGGCGCCCCCCAGCGCGAGCACAAACTCGGTGGCTTCAAATAACACCCGCTTCCTGGCTCACACTCTGGAGGTCAGAAGTCGGCAGCTGTGCCCCAGGGTCTCACCAGGTGCAGGTCGAGGTGAAGCCGGCCTGCAAGTGTCTGCTTCCTGCCCGTTCAGGCCGTGCCGGGCCCAGGTCCCCACTTCCTTCTGGCTGGCAGCCGGGGCCCCTCTCGCCCCCTAAAGGCCCCTGCATCCCTCGGCACGTGGCCCCCTCCGCTTTCAAGCTGTGCACGGAATCTGCCCGCTGTCTAGCGTCCGGCTCCCTTGCGGCCACCGGCCGGGGAAGCACCGTGATCCCAGAGCCACGAGGCCACCACGTCCCGCCCAGACGGCGTCCCTGCGTAGCGGTCAGCCGTGCCACAAAATGTCGCCCCGTCGGGGGGCGACCCGCCATCGCTCCCTCATCTGGGGATCCACACGCCCCATCCTCGGGCACCTTCGGCCACACCTCCCACCTGAGAGCCGGCTGATCGTCCGTGGCCACGGGTCACTGACACGAGCGTTCAAACGCACGAAACGAAGAGGGGTCGTGTTTGCTTTGCAAGATGGTTCTCCAGAAGATTCCTTCGAGGGCTCCGCACGTAAGACCCACTGCTGAGTCCCGCCACTACCGCCATCTTCCTGAGCCTCGCTTTCCCCGTCCGTAAAGTAGAGGTCGGAACCAGGTGGTCTCTCGGGTTCTTGTGAAACCCGAGGCGTGAGTGACCCGTGTGGGGCTCCTGGGGCCCTGCCCGGCCCTGAGCAGGCGCGCGGCCAGTGCCACCCCAGCGCCCACCCGCAGGCGGCCTCAGGGCCCACGTGGGGTGCTCCAAGGTCCGTGCTCCAGCCGGAGACGCAGCGCAAGCCCCGGAGAGGCAGCATGCGCCCGTCGTACCCAGCGCTCTCGTCCCGTCCCCTCTGGGGCCCGAGACCAAGCTCACAAGTTGGCGTCTCCCTGTCCCCCTCCCATGGCGAGAAGAGACACACGTCCTGCACACGACATCGCAGGAGCAGGACCTTCCCTTCACGCGAGACGAGACGCTTGCAGGTCGCCGAAGGCATGGACGGCTTCCCTGTCTCCGCAGGAGGATGGGCCCCCCGAGCGGTGAGGGGGCCTTGGACACCCCCGCAGAAGCTAGCGATGCGACGGACATTTGGGGGGCGGGATGGAGGGGAGACCAGGAGGACCCCGGGCCTCATAGCCGGGGGCCACTTCTGCTACAGGGCCGCACCAAAGCAGGCACCGCCACTTCCGTTGGGAGATGCCAGCGTTAACCGGAGCTCAGGATTACCTTGTCCAGAGGCTTCCTGACCCTTGACCCCTTGCACTGCTCAGGGCCGCGTTCGATGAGGCCGAGGGTCACCTGGCCGCCGCCCAGAGCTTCCGCAGCAGGATGGGCCGGCCGGGGGCTAACACGGCAAAGGGGCTTCACGTCCCTTAACCAGGGTGCTGGGGACTCACATCCGCCCCAGAGGCTGCGGCCACCGCCCGGCTCCTTAAACACTTCAAGGGTGAAATTCCACTCGGGGCCGTCGCGATGAACCGAGCCTCCGTGGGGCAGGTGTGGAACGCACACGGCCTCCTCCTTCCCAGAAGCTGGCGCAGGGCCCCAAGGAGGCCGTGGAGAGGATCGTGTGCCCCCCGCCCAGCTCGGGGACACCCCCCCACACTCCAACAGGCTTCCAGCACGGCTCTTCTCGTGCCCTTGGCCTGGAGCTGTCCTGTTGCAAAGGTGTTGAGGTCCGACGTGTCCAGCTTGCAGGGTGATGCGGTTTCCACAGAGACACGTGTGACACTCACAGCCTTGGTGAAGAGAGACCTTGGGCAGACCCGGTTCTCCCCCACATCCCAGGCCCCACACGGCCCCTCTCCGGCCCCCTCGGCTGGCCTCAGCCACTCTGGGACCCCCGTGGGGACCTCCACCCTTGCTCTCCTCTCCATCTCCTTCGTCAGGCCTCAGCTCCAACGTCACCTCCTCTGGGAGGCCTGCCCAGCCTCCTCCCAACCCCAGCCGGCTGCTACCATACACCCAAGTTACCTGTCTTCTCTTCCTTCTTGACGTCCCTCTCCCTTCCAGATGAGAAGCCCCAGGGCTGGGCCACGTCCGTTCCACTGGGCAATAATCTCGGGTCCAGCCGGTGCCTGGTGCACAGAGGCCCGTGACAGATACTGGTTGAGTGAATAAATTAATGAGTGAACGGTGAATGAATGAATGAACTCATCCAAAAACTAAGGGTTGCTGACAACCCTTCCCCGTTTCCACGGAGGCGAGAGCCGAGGCTCAGAGAAGTTCCATGACGCGTCCCAATCTCACACCCCTGCCAAGACCCTCCCTTGAGGGGCCCAGGCCCTCACATCACCCCCAGCCTGCTGCCGAGGGCCCGCGGGAACCTGCTCCCGGCCGTTCCCCACGGCTGACGGTGTCTGTGTTGCTTTCCAGCTCAGAGCCCACGCCGTGGACATGAACGGCAACAAGGTGGAGAACCCCATCGACCTGTACATCTACGTCATCGACATGAATGACAACCGTCCCGAGTTCGTCAACCAGGTCTACAACGGCTCTGTGGACGAAGGCTCCAAGCCAGGTGAGCCCCCAGCCCCTGACGACCGGCGGGCCAGCAGGAGCCGGTGGGCAAGGAGGCCCCGCGCTCCGGGGAGGCCGTCCGGCGCCCACGGGACCCTTCTGCTGATGCGTTCGTTTACCACCTCCTGCGTGTCCCACAGTGCGTCTGGGAGCGGTCCAGAGAGGGGTGCAGACAAGACAGGCTACCACAGGTGAATATGGCCACTGCACCGATGATAAGGCTCAGAAGGAAGCCATGGGGCGCTGAGAGTCCTGGAGGTGGCTGCAGATCAGGGAGGGCCCCTCTGTGGAGGTGACTTACAGGCTGAGAGCTGAAGCAGGAGCAGGAGCCGCCTGGACAGGAGGTCTGCGGTCTGTGTGTGGGCAAACGGGGCCTGGGGAGGGAAAAGGCACGGGCAAAGGTCCCGGGGCAGGAGGCGAGCTCAGAGCGGAGACCTGCCATTCGAGGTCTCCCACACCACACTTTGCATTTTATTCCAAGCCCCCCGGGAAACCCACGAGAAGGCCAGACGCCCCCAGCCCCGAGAGGTGAGCCTGCGTGCCCGAGGCCCAGCACCCCTCAGAGTTGACCCAAGAGCCAGTCTTCCCACAGACTTCAGTTTGGCGTAAATGATGTTGACTTCATTCTGGGCCGGGCCCCTGGCGAAGCACGTGATATGTCTCTGGATCCGCATCCCCCAGGAAGCGGGCGCCCTCCCGCTCCCCTTTAGCAAAGACACGGCTCAGGGTCCGAGGAGGTGAAGCGAGCAGCCCTCCTGAGCATAGCCGGCCGGAATCCCCAGCCGACTCCGGAACCTTGCCGGGGGACCAGCGGCATCGCTGGGAACACGCTGGCAATGCAGAACCTCTCAGCGCGCACCCCTGATTCAGGCTCTGGAGGTGGGGCCTGGAGTCCGGGCACGATGCCCCGCCCCCCGGTGGTTTGTGCACAGGCCCAAGTTTGAGAGGCGGGGCCCTAAACCGCTGCCTCCTCCGAGGATGGAGTGTCGTCCCCGGGACACCTGCCTGTGGGGTCGGGGCGGGTGGAGCTGAGCCGGGAGTAGCCACGAAAACACAGGACGCCCCGCTGCACGTGAGGGTAGCCATTGTCACGCGTGCGCCCCACGCAACGTCGGAACATGCTTCCAGGGCCAGAGGCCGCCTTGCCCATCTGAACTTCAGCGTGACTGGCGTCTGTAAGTTAGTGGGCGACGCCCCGTCCCGGGAGGGCTTCCGGGCCCTTCCGGGGCCCCTGGCCCTGGGCAAGCGGAAGCCCGGGCACAAGGAGCCCGGAGCGGAGGCGGCCTCCCGGGAGGGGCCGGTGGCATGCCACCACGGGGCGGCGAGGGCGAGCATTTATCATCCCTTCCCCGCCCGAGGACATTGTCGTAGCTCCGTCTCCCGGGGCTGCTGTTTCCACATGGCGAATGCCATTTTCGATTGATTGTCTCAGAACCTCAAGACGCAGGCCAGCCTGGTGTCAGTGAAGGGGACGGGGTGTGACGTCATTTCTGCCGGCACCCGGGGCGGCTCCTCCCCTGGAGAGGCAGGGGACAGTCCCTGGAGAGGCAGGGGAAGGCGGCCGACGGGCACATCAGCTCCAAGCAGCCAGAGAGACTGGACGGAAGCCGCCAGCCGCCAGCTCCTTATGCAGCCGGAGGCAGGGGACTGGGTGCCGGGCTTGGGGGCCTTCCTCGTTACCACAGACACGGTGGGCCTCTCGCCCCAAGACCCAGAACGCTCTGTAAAGGCGCCTGGATATCACAGCTCAAACCTTCCGTGCCGTCTTTTAAATCGATAGAGACAGTCTCTTCCCAAACGTGTGACCGGCTTTACTCATTAGGGTAACAAACGAGCAATAAGCCTTTAAGCCTGGAGACTGGAGCAGCCCCTCCATCAGCCCAGCCCCACGGGGCCACGTGGCGTGCCAAGCGTGGCCGGGAAGACCGGAGGCCGGTGTGGATCCCAAGACTGGTCCTCTTTGGCCACTCCCGTGCCTCTCAGTCTGTCTACACGAGGTGTTGACTGACTTTCAGAGTCCCTGGGGGACCCAGCGTCTGTCCCTGACCCCAGAACAGCCCTCAGAGGGGAGCGGGGACACCGCGTCCCAGAGCGAAGCCCGGGACGGAGCGGTGCCGCGATGCGAAGGACCAGCTTGACGCCCTCACGCGCCTGGTCAAGGGCAGGCTGACACCAAACAAAGCCGTGGCATCGCCGAGGCGGGCGGAACTTGGAAACGGCCTCTGTGATGCCTCCCCTTACGTCAGGGAATCACGGTGACAGGCAGGTTTCCCACGGTGCCTTTGTGGGGTAAGGAAAACCACCACCGGAAATTAGTCACGATTCTCTGCCGTGATGGGCTAATGAAGGGCTTCAGGTGTACGTGCCAGGGAAAACAAACGGAAGGATGTATGAAATATTGACTCAGCTAGGTAAAAACCTTTTAAGGTTTGGGTAGTTCACTTGGGGACGTTAGAAAGCTGACTCCGGACCAGGGTCCCAGCCGGGCCCCACGTTCACCCCGCGTTCTTTCCCCAGCCCCGGCACCCCCTCGATTCATGAAATGCTCCCTGGAATCGCTGGGTCAGACAGGCTGGGAGGGCGTGGAGGTCTTGGGATGGCCCGTCCTGCAGGCTGGAGCAGTGCTTATCGTGGTTTGGGGTCAAGAGGGTCCTCTGCTCTGATCACAGCTGTTAGATCTCTGGGTATCCAAAGCCCACCTCAGAGGCCCCCCTGAAAAAGGGGATTCGCCGGCTCATCTAACTGCAGAGTCCAGAGACGGGCAGCAGCCTCAGATGCCGAGGTACTGTGCTAGAGTGGGACCGGCCAGAGCCCTGCTGGCCACTGTCCGACTGTCCCCTCCCCGGTGCTCGCTCGCTCCCAGGGAGGCTCTGTCTTCCTGTGGACAAGCCACCCCAGCAGCTGCAGGCGTCTCTGAGCTTCGGGCGGCCCCGGGAGAGGGAGTCCAGCAGGAGCCCCAGCAGATCCCCATGCCCTGGCTGGGGTCGTGTGCCGGGCCTGAGGCAGCCCCCGCGGCCAGGGCGTGCACTGAGAGCGTGTTGCAGGCACAGACAGGGTCTGGTTCTGGAGCCCTCAAGTCATAGAGTCTGAGCAGGTGGCGGGCGTGAATCCCCGAAGGAAAAACAGATGGTTTACGCAGCTGTAAGGATACAGAGACACCCCACAAACCCTCCAGCCGTCTCCCCCAGGGGAACGGTTCACAGAACTGTCGTGCGAGATCACTCCAGGATGTTGACGCTTGTGCAGTGCACGGACCTCACGCACATGTCCGCAGGCTAACGTGTGCGTGTTTCCGTGCAGCTCTCCAAGACCTCCCCACAACAGCCCTACGGGACAGGCACTTTCGTTTTCCCCACTTTTGAGATGAGGTGAATAAGGACACACAGCTAGTGCGGGCAGAGGCAAGATTTAAACCCACGCAGTCTGACTCCTGAGCCACAGTGCTAACCATTGTACAAACTGCTTCCCCTCCCCAGGTCTCTGTCAGGAACGCATTTGGCCACAGGTCACAGAAAACCCAGCTTGGACCAGTGGGGGTTTGGGGGAGAGCTTGAACCCATCCGTGCACACAGTATTTGCCTCCCCTTCTTGTTTCTTGCCACGTGGTCACAAAATGGCTGCCGTGCCTCTAAGCATCACATCCACCATCAGGCAAAAAGACGAGAAAGAAACAGGAGAAGGGCAGAATGTAGCGTGGGCAGTTTCCCCACCCACCCCCCTACCCCACCACGCCCTGCCGAAAACACATGTTGTACGTGAGAGCGCCTTTCTCCAGGAGAGGAAAATATAAACCCCACCCTCAAGGTGTCCATTGTCCAGCTGAGGAACCCCGAAATCTATATGCTACGTACGTGCTAATGAGTGGTACGAGATGCTCACCTGGGCCAAGGCCTTCGGGAAAAGGAAGCATTTTCCTCCCTCGGGGCCTTTGCACCTGCTGTGCCCTCAGCCTGGGTATCCTGCCCCCAGTCGCTGTGACACTGGCCCCTTTTCCTCCCTCAGCTCACATGGCGCCTCTTCAGCCCACGTGAGGGGGCTTGTCTGCCCCCCTGCTTTCCATTAATACTCCATTACTCATGGAGTTACTTAGTTTGTTGCTAGCTTACAGCGCTGGGCAGAGATCCTGTCTGTTCTCTTCACCGCTGTGCACCCAGGTGAGGGCGGGACTCCGTGAACCCCAGCCCCAGCCCGACAGCCCCCCTACCCGGGAGCCCTGGAGGCTAACCAGGGCTCAGGACACGCCCGGGGCCTCCTTCCTGGAGCTCGGAGCTGCTCGGCTGACAGTTCTGTGAGGCAGGCTTCGAGACCCTCACAAGAAAAGATGCCTCCGCGGTGATTATCTTTTAACTAAAAAAGGCTTTAATTGGAATTCCTGATTTCCCTAACCCCTCGTAACTGTGTGAAGGCCTATGTTATAAATTTTGAAATTAATGTCGCCTTAAAATATTAAATAGCAGAGAAATCTATATGCTGCCAATGAAGTCAAAGAAACCCTCATCTTGATAACGCAGAGTTTTTGCTTAAATAGATTATTCTATTAGTGGCCCGTTTATTTATTTATTTTATTTCTGTGCCGGCGGAGGGCTCCCTGAGATTAATGCCATGGACTAATGCACAGATGGTACCAGATACTTGAAAGTCATCTGAATATTAAGAATTTAAATCTTTAGCCTCAGTGATTTGAGCAGAAAGCCAATTATGGGGCTGAATTAGTTTTCAAATTAAACTTCAATTTAAGGCTTGTGAAATTAATCCTTTAAGGCGGACAGCCGCGTTTGTACACGAATTTCTTGCAAGAACCGACCCTCTGCTTTCTCCCCTTTCCCTGCCGGTGCGATCAGTAAGAGATGCTCCCCACCCCGGCAGCAGGCAGCGGCCCCATGTAGATGAAAATATAATCCCGTTGTTCTGTTTCATTCGCCAAGAAAAATGGAAGCCTTTCTACTGGGGAGAGAGGCCCAAGGAGGCGCCCAGAAAATCCTGGAAGGATGTTTCGTTTCTCATCCTCTGGGCCCCGGGAACAAGGATGCACCATCTCCCCGTGTTACCATAGATGCTGCTGGTGTAAGCGCTTCCTTAGCGGAGAGCATGTCCGGGGCCGTGGCCTGTCCTTGGGGTAGCTGGGGCTCGTGGTTGTGCGTGGACTCAGGCCCGCCCGGCTGGAGGCCAGCAGCCACAGCCTCCAGACGCATGGGGACGGCCCTGCTCACGCCCCAGGCACGGCGCATGCCCTCGGGACCCCAAGAGGGATGTCCAGCTTCCAGAAGAGGACCCCCAGGCTCCAAGAGGCTCAGTGAGGTTCAGAACCAGGCCCCGGGAGCGGCAGGGCCGGGGTCTGATCCGGATGGAGTACAGTCTGACCCTGAGCCCAGCTTGGCCCGAGGCCACAGGCGTTTGGTTGGAAAGGTCTCTCTTCTAGTGCCTTGTTACCCAGGGGTCAGCCCGACTGCCTGGCTTAACTGCCCGCCTCAGCCCCACCCCAGTCCCTGCACCAGATGGAATGGTGTCCCCCCAAACCGGGGTCACCCCGGAAGCTCGGAATGTGGCCTTATTGGGAAACACGATCTTTGCAGACATAATTCATTAGGATGCGTCCTGATCCACTGGGGCTGGAGTCCCTTGTAAGAAGGGGAGATTAGGACTGAGGCACAGAGGAGGAGGCCACGTGACGGCAGGCCAGAGCTTGGAGCCAAGCAACGCCAAGGGTGGCTGGCGGCCCCCAGAGCCGGCAGAGGCAGGAAGGACCCCCTCCGCTCCCAGCACCTTCAGAGGGGGCACCGCCCTGCCGACACTTTGTTTTTGCACTTCTGGGGGATAATAAAGTTCTCTTGCTTCAAACCGTCCAGTTTGCCGGAGCACTGTCTCAGCCCCCCACCCCCCAGCACCTTGTCTGTGCCCGAGGAAAGGCCTCGAGCTGCCTGGCGGAGGTTTGCCAGACCACCCACCTTGCCAGAGGCTTGCAGGAAGGAGCGAGGTCATGGCCACTAGCCACTGCCTGTCGGGCTCACCCCTCCAAACCCCAGGACAGAAGGACACGGAGGAGGCCACAGGCCACAGCGTTCACTGCAGGCCTCGGGGAAAGAAAGCCGAGACCAAGGTAGGAGGCAGGGTTTGGAAGGAGAAGCCCTCGTGTGTCGGGAGTAGACGGTGGCACAGGGACCCAGCAGATCAGAGCCTGCCCCCGGGTCAGCAGAGTCCCGGTGCCCACCGGGTGGGCAAGCTCACCTGGGGTGGAGAACACGCCCAGACAGGGAGGGAGGCCGCCTCCCCCAGAGGGCCCTCCAAGCTGTCGAAAAGGGTTTCCTCCTGCCTCTTCCCACCTCCTGGACCCTGCTCAGCTCCGCGGCCCCCATCTCCTCTGTTCCCCAGCGACCCTGCCCCTTTCCGACCTTTGACAGGGTTCTCCGGTGACGCGCCTGTCACCTGACTGTGCGGTGGTGACCACAGACCCAGCAGATTTTCAGAATCTCTCTTTTTTGAGAGAAACCAAATTGTGATTTAGGTTTAAAAAAAAAGAAGTCCCATATTCTGTTTCTCGGCTGAGTATTTCTTTTTCTGTTTTGCTTTTTTTAGTAACATTTTATTTTCTGATAATCAACTCTTTGAAGGAAACTTGGAAGATACGGAGAAACTCAGGAAGCAAAAATCAAATTACGCGTGCAGTCCCGCACTCAGAGATTGCTGTCGAGAGCATTTGACATACGCCCTCTGGCCTTCCCTCCTTTGCGTAAACACGAGATTTTAAAGACCGGGGTCGTACTGAACAGTTGAGAAACCTCATTCTTCTCCAGGGAGCCGTACGTGTATCATGCAAATTTCAGATATCATTAAATATTCTTCTACAACATTTTAATGGCTCTGAGCTAGTCCATCGTAGGAATGTTATTATAAGAACATCATGATTTATTTAACCAGCACCCCGCTGTCCTACAGCTAATATCATTTACGTATCGATTACGCTCTTTGCTTGTCTGCACCACTGGACGTGAGCTTCACGGGTCAGGGGTCTTTCCACTTGGACTTTTACTGGAGATCGCTGTAGAGCCACGTGCAACGTGCACCTAAGAGAGCGTCCGCGTGTCCCTGATGGGACTGCGGGCCTGGGGATGGGGGGGGGGGGTCCCGTGTCACTGGGGACACACCCTGGTCAGCCCTGAGTCAGAAGCAGGGGGACTTAAACGGGGAAGCTGTCAGGTATTGATCAAGTCCCGGCCGTTCTGGGCTCTTTGCTGCTGGGCTCATGTGTGGCTTCCTGGATTGTCACCAGAGATAGAGGGTCTCACCTCCTCCAAGCTGACCTGTAGAGAGCTGTGCTTGCAGGGCTGGTCCCTGCAGGTGGCGGGTCATGTCCCCCACACCCCGCTGGTCCCTGCAGGTGGCGGGTTAGAGCTCTATTTTCATGTCTGGTCGGCTGGCATATGCTTGTGTGTTCAGTCTCACAGAACCTCAGCACAATATCACAGCCAGGACTTGGGGGTCCATACAGTCAAGGTATGGAACACTGCATCCCTACGAGGGTCCTCATGTGGGGGATTTGATAGTCACACCCACCCCTGTGCATCAGGGATTTTGTCCCGTTTTGCTCACTAACATGCAATGCCAAAACGGTGCTTGGCATGTAGTGGGTGTTTGGTAAGTCTTTGTCAAGGATTTTCACACTTGGCCATCAGGAGCCATGTCCGCACGGACAGCCGAGGGCACGGATCAATCATCTCTTGTACATCTGTGATTTTTCCCTTGGGACAAATTCCTACCAGTGGATTTCTTGACTGGACACATTTTAAAGGCATTTGGATACATACAGACAGTGGAACTGCCTCCAGAAGCTGAGGCTGGAAGCTGAGGCCGTCTGCTCCCTGGAGAGAAGGGGACGCAGGAGTCCCAGGTCCTCTATATATCACTGCTATTCTGTATCATCGTTATATTTTTTTTATGTTTACTTATTTTTGGAAGAGAGAGAGAGAGAGAGGGAGACACAGAATCCAAAACAGGCTCCAGGCTCGGAGCTGTTGGCACAGAGCCCAAGGCGGGGCTCAAACTCACAAACCGTGAGATCCTGAGCTGAAGTCGGATGCTTAACCCACTGAGCCACCCAGGCGTCCCTGTATCATCGTTATTTTTAAATAGTGTTTGCCTTTTTGGTATGTGAAAAATGTCTTCCTTTCATTTCTTTAATCAGTAATAAAGTTGCTTTAAAAAAAAAAAAAAAAAAAAAGGAAGGGCAGAAAGGCTCTCGGTGGTGAAGATGTGAAATTCAGGCTCCTTGACCTGACACGCTAAGCCAGGTGTAAGCAGTTGTGTCGGGGACTGGGTCACGGGTGTGCTTTTCCTACCTTGAACCATCTGATCTCTTCCAGAGAACATGCACTGGTTACCGGATGGGCTTTCCTTCTGCAATCAGAGAAGAATTGTCAGAAGCAGATCATCTGTTTAAAGAGCAGGCTCCTGCGTTTAGCAAACATGCGGCTGCTGAATTAACACAGTGTTATAACGAGCCCAAACTGAAGGGCAGCTCTTGCTACTGACAAGCCAGACCGGGTGCTCCACACCCAGCAGCTGCCGGGGCACAGCCAGAGGGCACGGACTGACCGGGCGGGTCCCAGACAGCGAGAGCCTTAGCAGCATCCGGCCCGCACACACTCTGCCTCCAGAACTCTCTCTCACGAGGCACCAAATTTGACTCTGAGCCTGGGATTTTAAAGGTTTGGGAACGCCTTGGTCCCTGAAACTGATTCCCCGGGTCACCAGTCAGGGGCCGTGTTGGGAGCGGGGACCTCGTCAAGGAGCTCATGAGGAAACGGAGGCCCGGCTGACAGGGCTTCTGGGTGTAGAGCCCCTCTCTCCTTGCCCTTCCCCCCCTCCTCCTTGCCCTTCCTCAGGCCTGGAGGCCTAGCTGCACAGCTTGAAACCCCAAGCGCGGTTCAGCCCCAGCTTAAGACAACAACCCCCAAGAAAGGATCCTGTCAAAGAAGGTGCCCACACTCCCTGCACCCCTGCAGGGCCCTGGACAACACGCTGTTCCCAACCTGGGAGCGAGGAATTGAAGTCAACACGTGCAGCTCAGGACAGGGGCCACCGGGCCCAGGGCTCCAGTGGCAGGCACGAGGCTGGGGGTGGTGCTACTCAGAACTCAGCTGCACGTGACACAGACTCAAACTGAAATGGCACAAGAATGGAAATGCATGCGCTCAGTGACACGAGAGTACTTCTAGTCAGGTCTTGCTATGAACCTAAAACTACTGTTCCTTAACGTCTTGATGTCTAAAAAGTCTTTGGGTGATAGGTTCAGGTGCAGCTTGATCCAGGGGCTTCCTAGGGAGGAGTTGTCACCCGAGATGGCCCTGGCCTTCTGTGGCCACAAAGTGCCCATAGCCCCCAACCTCACTCACTGAGCCAGCAGCTCCAGGGTCAGGGACAACTTTTGGTTTCCCCGAAAACCCCAGCAAAGGAAACTATTGCCTTTGGCTCTGATGGGTAAGGTGCCCACGGCTGAACCCATCGCAGTGGCCAGGGGGCGGGATGCGCTGATCCAACCCGGGGAGGGTGGACACCAAAAGGACCTGCAGTCACGAGGCAGGGTCGGGCCACCCCCCGCCAGCACTGAGACGCGGGGCCTCGGGGGCGGCTCCCCAACCGCTTGGATCCGAAACGCAGACAGCCGCGTGTCCCGCAGGCACCCCTGCACGTACACCCCACCTCCACCCCCGTTTGCACAGCCCCCTGCGGGGTCTCCCCTCGGCTCACTTTCCCTGCGCCCCACAAGCGCTTTTCCGTGCCTTCCGCAGACCGCCCAGACCCTGTTCCTTCTCTATGTGCCGCAGGTCCCCGCTGCGCCCCCGTCCCCGCCACTCTGCGCCCCCACGTCCCGCTGCACCGCGCCCCGCGCCCCTGCGGAGGCTGAGAGCCGAGCGGGCGGAGGGCGCTGGGCTCGGAGCATGAGAAGCGTGGTCTCTGGGCCCCGGCCCTCCCGCAGCTGAGAAAAGGAAGGGCTGAGCCCCGAGCTCGAGCAGAAATCCTGCAGAGGGTCTCTGTGCGGAAGTGCGGGAGCAGGTTTCCTTCTAGCACCATCTCCCGCGATTGGCCGGCGTCCGGCACGTGGCGGGGGCGGGGGGGATGGGCGGCTCCGGAGGCCTCCGCGCGGATCTGCGATTGGCTGGTGATGTCTGCCCTGGGTGTGTGCGAGGGCGCATCCGCACGTGTCGCCAGCAATTTCCACCTAAGATGCTTTCTCTGTCGCAGGCACCTACGTGATGACGGTCACGGCCAATGACGCTGACGACAGCACCACGGCCAACGGGATGGTGCGGTACCGGATCGTGACCCAGACCCCACAAAGCCCATCCCAGAACATGTTCACCATCAACAGCGAGACGGGGGACATTGTGACGGTGGCAGCTGGCCTGGACCGAGAGGTGAGGTGGGCGTCGCGGGGCCGGGGAGCCCGTGTGGGAGAGGCCGCCCTGGCCCAGGTCGTGTCTCCAGAAGACTCATCTCCTACTGTGCCCGGTGGGGGGGTGGGAGGACCGGGGTCTCCACAAAGCAGTTCCAGTAGATCGCGGAGCTGGTCCCACGTGCGGTTTCCAGAACAGGCCCAGCTGCATGTGTGGGGCCGAGGGGCCCAGGCTCTAAAAAGCGGGGCGAAGCTCTGTGGGTCTCAGGATGCCGCACAGCGGGTCCCCGGGTCTGGGGACTGGCACGTACACACCTGGAACTCCCTCCCGCGTCTGACCCTGGCGTCCAGGTGGCAGGCCATCCGCCGTACCCCGCGATGAAGTGAGGGCACAGAGGGGGCGGCACCCTTTGCGCAGGCCAGGCACAATCAGAGCCGATGCTGGGTACTTCTCACCTTCCCCGCCCCTCCCGGGACCCCGCGAGGCTGGCACCTGGGTTACACCCAGACTCCCTCACCCCATTGTGTGGACCCCACCCAGGGCCGGACCCCGGAGGGAGGCCACCTCAGGACAGGGTGGGAAAAGGAGCCTCTGCTGCTGCCGCCGGAGAGGCATTTTCCCACCACACTCGGGTGTGTCTGCAGGCGCTGGGCCGCACGTTCCCGTGTGGACAGACGGCACTGCCCCAGTCACCTGGCTCTGGGGCCCCTGGCAGATTCGGCAGCTGCTCCTGGCTGAAAGTCCCCAGGTGGCAGCCGCGGGTACTCCAGGCTTCTCGGAGGAGCGTCACCTGCTTGTCCCGCCTCTGGGCTCGATGACAACCTCCTGTTCGCTCTGTGACCACAGGCCGGCATGCCCTCTAAAGGATACGTGACTCAGTTTATCCTCTAAAGCATTCGGCTCCCAGGACTGGGAGGAGACCCTGGCTGAGCTCAGAGCAAACAGGGCTGTGCTCCTCGGTCCTGGCTCGCTGCCTGTAGCAACGGCTTCCTGGCCACATCCATCTCGGTGGCCAACGGCTCCCCCTCCCCGGAAGTGTCACGGGCCTGTTCTCTGGGTCCGGGGGACCTCATCTTGAACTGGGACAGTGAGCCGGGGCCCTGCCAAGTGTCAATTTTCAGGGCCAAGCTTCTCCCAGCAGGTTCTCCCGTCCCAGACTGACCCCCTGCAGGTTTGGAGAGGGGACACCTAACACCTAGAGGATAGACCTCCTCCCAACAAAGCTACCAGAACCTGTCCAGCCGGGCCGCCCCACCTGCGCCTTCCTAATCAGTGAACGCCAGGTTGTAGCATGGAAAGCGCCCCCCGCCTCCCGGGAAGGCATGAGGCGCTTTCCTTGGAATTCCTAACTCGTAGTGGGGTTGCGGGACTGGGGCGGAGAGGTCACACGAGAGGTCATTTGTGCAACATCGGGGCTCAGCAGGACGCAGGGTGGCCCTCGCAGCCGCATGGCCGTGAGCGTGTTAGCGGACAGCCCTGAGCGCCAGCCACAGTGCCCTCCCTCTGAGACACGGACACAGTGACGCCAGCCTGGTGGGCAGGGAGGGGAGGCGCGGGCCGTGGCGGCAGGACGAGAACTGGCAGGGAGACTCGTGGGGCTGCAGAGGCATGGGTTCAGAGTTTTCTTGTCCCAGCGTCGGCAGAGATGTGTGCACTGGGGGACCCGTCAAGACCCCATCACCCTCCCAGGGACCAAGACAGGCGCCGGCTCCGTCCACACCAGGCCCTGGAGTCAGGGACCGGGGGGAGGGACTGCTCCCCGGCCCCCAGGAGGCTGCTGTCATTAGCCGGGGAGGTGGAGCCTCAGGCTGTGACAGTGGTTCCCGATGGGAAGGCCATTGGAGAGATTCACACCGTCTTTTCCTTTCTTGTGTAGCAGATTTGGACAGAGGTGCTGGGTGAGGCGCAGGGGATGGAGAGCTCATTAGGCCTGTCCCCAAAGGTGTGCGGGGGGGGGGGGGGGGGGGGAGGGGGGGACTAAATAAATGAGTATGCTGCAGGGGGGTGCCGGGGATCGCATGCACAAAGTATCTTGTATGGATGAGGTGCTCTCACAATGGAGAAATCCGGGAGGCTTCTCAGAGGAGGTGACCTTGCTCGGACCCTGGGGTCTGGTAGAACCGATCACATTTTCTGCTCTCTGGGACAAATAACCAGCACTCACTTCTCCTGAATGCTACGCATCACATAGCTAACTTGCCTCAAGAAATCATAGATCCCACTAGGCACGTTCCTTCATTCGGTCAAAAACTTTGAGTACCTCGTATGTGCTAAAAACTATCAGAGACGCTGGGGAGACAGCCGTGACCAGGGCAGGCGGCCTCCCAGCACGTGTGGGGCTCGCTTTGCGGGAAGGAGAAGCCGGCCAGGAAGAAATCACCAAGTGAACAAATACGTCCGGGAAGCGGCACGGGTTATAGAGGGAGAACCCCATGTGCCTCCGCCGAGGGCAGGAAGCCCCCCCAGGGCCTGCCCCATTGCTGCCTCCGGGAAGGGCATCGGAGGAGTCTCCCAGGGATGTTGTAACAAAGTTCCGAAAACTCCCGTGTCACACTTCTAGGGGCCAGGAGCCCACGGCCACAGTGTGGACAGGCCATGGCCCCCTCTGGAGGCCCGAGGGGAGGACCCTTCCTGCCTGTCACAGCCCCTGGCAGCCGCGGACACTGCTTGGCTGGTGGCCCCATCGCTCCAGGCTCTGCCTCCGGGTCACATGGCTTCTGTGTGTGCCTCTCTGTGTCTCCTCTTCTTACGAGGACACCGTCATTGGATTTGAGGCCCACCCTAATCCAGTGTGACCTCATCTGAACCAGTTACACCCACAAAGACCCTCCTTCCTAATAAGGTCACATTCTGAGCCTCCAGGTGGACAGGAATTTGGGGGAGAGACTCTTGAGGCCTGACCTGCTCTTCTTGGGATTCCTAAATCCTAACAGGTGTCCTTTGAACTCAAGGACGGGAAGGAAGTGGCCCTCCAAGGGCGGGCTGCAGGTAGCCACCAGCCACATGCAGCGTTGAAACTGACATCCTTAACGCCAAATAGAATGCAGCATCCGGGTCCTTACTGCTGCCAGCCCCATCTCGGGCTCCGCCCTCATGCCCGCCCGTGACCTCCCTGTGTCCATGGGCAGACACCGTGGCCCCTCTGCCTCATCCAGTCCCCCAGAGACATGGGCGTCCGTCAGCTGACCTAAACCACGGCGCAGAGGCCGAAGGAGGCCCGCTCCCCATCTCGGTGTTGTCCGCGGCCTGCAGGGGGCGGGAGGTGGGGGTGGGCTCTCTCACCAGCCCTGTGTCTCAGAGCTCCGGGCCGCACGGCCTCAGCCCTGCTGCTGCGAGCTTTCCCCAGGTTCCTGTGCAGGTGACCCTATCCGCTCCCCCGCCCCAGACCCCCACCGCGACGGGGCAGAGGGGCGCCCGCTCTGGGGCACGTCGGTTTCTCACACGGGCAGACCCCGGCCCCGCCGTCCCACGACCTTCTCCACGGAGTTCTGTTCAGTATTTGATGGGTGTGGGCTTGAGGCACAGGGGACAGAGGGGCGGGAGGGCTGGTGCCCTTCCAGCCAGCCGAGCGTCAGCCAGCTGCCCTCAGCTCCTTCTCAGATAATAAGAGCTGCTCACCACAGGCCCTACCGGGAGCTCCGGCTGGTGGGGTCGGCTCTTCTGGAAGGAAAGAGGCATCTACGGAGCCTCTTTCCAGAGGACCCTTCCGGGAGGCCGTGCGAGGAAGGCTCTGGATACCGTGCTGCCGTTTCCCCAGGCCAGCCTTGCCGTGCTGGAGGAACGGGGCCTCTGTTCCCAGCTTTAATTTGTGTGTGGACCAACAGGCCCGCTCGGGGAGGGAAGGACAGAGGACACGCTGGCCAGGCCCCCTGACGGCGGGAGTTAGGGATAACTGCAGACGCGTGGGCATTTCCGGCCCTGTCCTTGCTTCCAGAAAACAGATACCCGGCACCTGCTGTGGACACCAGGGCCCCTCCGGGGGCCCCACGGAAGCTGCACGCGGCCGGGCAGTGCACACAGCACCGCTTTGTCCTCAAAACAGCCTGGGGTGGGGGTGCAGAAGGAGGGGTGCTAGCAGTCGTGTTTCTTCCCAAGTGAGGGAGGCGAGGCTAGAGCGGCTCACGGTTCCTGGGGGCCGGGGGGGAGGTCTCAGGTCGCAGGTCAAAGAGCAGGAGAGAGGCTCTGCCCCAGGGGGCTGGAAGGTCACACGGGGCATGGGGGAGGGTGCCAGAGGCCTGGGGACGACCTGCCACACCCCAGACCTTACTGGAACCTCGAGCAGGGAAGGCTCCAGGTTTGATTTTTTTCTTTTTCTTTTTTAATGTTTATTTTTGAGAGACAGATGGCAAGCGGGGGAGGGGCAGAGAGCGAGGGAGACACAGAATCCGAAGGAGGCGCCAGGCTCCGGGCTGTCAGCACAGAGCCCGACGCGGGGCTCGAGCCCACAAACAGCGAGATCATGACCTGAGCCGAAGTCGGCCGCTTAACGGGCGGAGCCACCAGGTGCCGCAGGTTCGACCTTTTTCAAAATCCCAGGCGAGGCAGACGGAACACGTGTACGGGCCACGTCCAGCCTTAGGGCAGCTCTGGGCACCCCAGCTCCATGACGGCCAGCGCTGCCGGTCACAAGGACCTTGCTTTCCTCCCCTGAGAAACGGGAACGTGAGGGCTCCCTGGGCGGGGGCTCGTGCTGCCCTGAAGGAGGACGGTACCCCTGAAGTGCGTGTCTTTGTCTGGTGCCTGCCCACCCCAGCCTGGCCCCCAGCCCTTCCAGGGGACGCTCCTGAGCCAAGCGGAGGGGCTGTGCTCCACCCTGCCAGACGGAGCACAGGACACCCAGTTAGACCTGAGCTCCAGAAAAACAAGTCCTTTTTAGTGTAAGTATGTCCCAAATACCGCATGGGACATACTTATGCTAAGTTAGTCATTTGTCTGAAGTTCCAATTTAAGTGGGTGGTATGTCCGTATTTTTATTTGCTTTTTCTAACAACCCCACCCTGAAGTAACCGGCCATCCCCCCTCGAACCCCTGTTCTGGGCCCAAGGTGGGGGGCTGAACAGGCCGGTGTTGAGTCCGTGGGAAGGGCTCTCTGAGAAGCCCACTCACGCACCTGCCCCCCTCAGTGGGCACCACGGTGACATCTGACAGAGGGGGAACTGGAGCGGCCGTGACAGGCGACAGGGTCCTCGAGAGTCGGGTTTGGCCGATCAGGAGAGGCAGGACAGGAAGAGGACGTGACCTCTGAGGGCACAGGCAGCCCGGTGGCAGGACGCACCCTCGAGTGGGGCTGGACGTGTGCCCCGCGGCTCAGGGCCTTCCCAGCTCCGCAGACCGCCGCGGCCTGGGAGACGTGAGATGCCCCGTCCGTCGGCCGGTGACAGCCCGCGCCCGCCCTTAAAGGGACACCGGCCGAACCGGGGGTGGCTCCTTGTACGCGGGGCCCAGAGGCCGGGAGGGCACCCTTTGACAGACACGGCTGAGGGGTGCAGAGCAGGGGGCCTGGTGAGAGAGTGACCGGTGACCCAACACCGTGAAGCACAATGGCCTCCGTGCCCTGTGACCCTCTGCCCCGAGTCTCCAGTCACCCGTCGCCCAGATGAACACCCTCCATGGCCTCCTTTCTTGGGACAAAATCCAGTCTTTCCCAGGGTCTCCGGGCCCCTCTGTCTTCACCGTTCACTCAGCCGAGCTCTTCCCACAAGCGTCCTGTGCGGTGACGTGCTGGCCTGACCCCCCCACCCCCACACACTACAGCCACGTCCACATCCTGTGCTGGACGGTCGTCTGGCCTTCGGCACAAAGCCCTGCAGTCAAGTCCTCCCCCACCTGACCTCACGCTTCAGACCTTCAAGCCGACTTTGCAGATGCAAAGCCCCCACAAAGGCCCCCCCAGAAAGGCTGTGTTGTCCAGCAGGGAGAGCCCCTGCACCCGAGTGGAGACGGCCCACCCAGGAACCCTCCTGTCCTGTCTGAGCCCCTGCACCGCGTGGGCCCCGTCCTCCACACCCTTGCCGTGCGCCTGCTGCCGGCACTGTGCCCCTGGCGTAGGGACCGCCAAGGGCGCTGCCGTCCGGCCTCTGCCCTGTGTTCTCGGAGACGCTGGGAACGCACCAGCCCGCACATCGCTCGGCCTGGATAGGGTGTGGCCGTGCCGGGTCCGCCGGCCTCCGCTGCCCCTCGGCCCCGTCCCACCGGGAGGCTGGGCCTCTCCTTTGGGGAGGCCACCTCGGGTGTCCGCTCAGCGGCCGAGCGCCCCTCTCCGGCTGCCCTTCCCATCCTCCCGCCCAGAGCAGGTGGTCTCTGAATCTTAAGTGAGTCAAGTGAAATAATTCGACACAAGCTGTCTGCACTGATTAGCACATCCACAGACCGCAGGCTGCCATGGTCCTGAGGCGGCCGGTGGACACTCCCTGCCTCCTTCGGCGTCGCGGGGCGAGGCGTCGTGGTGATGCCAGGCAAGCCCGGGAGCTCTGTAGGGGAAAGGGGGAGGTCCCCGGACAGAAGGGACGTCAGGGGGTCTGGAGGAAGGAGCCGGTGCCTGAGACGTGCCAGGAGCCGCCTCTGTGCCCATGCTGCCCACAGCCCCCGCCTAGCTTCCCACTCCCCAGGTGCTGAGGGCTGGCCCACCCCTCCACCGCCGCCGCCTCATGGCTCACCCCCCACCACGCCCTCCCCTGTCCCTGGGGACCTGAGGCCCCGGTTCTTCCTGTCTCCACAGACGTCGCCCCCAGGGAGGCGTCTCTGACCAGTCTGCACAGGGCTGGCGCCCGTCCTCCGCCTCCCCCTGAACCAGGCGTTTCCTTCGCGGCCCCCCCCCCCCCCCCCGCCGAGGGAGACTGCGCAAGCTTGTTGGCTCCTTTACAGCGAGTCCCCTGCCCGATGAGCTCTGGATGGCAGACCCGGTCTGACCGCCTGGCGATCGGCTGGGTGCCTCGGGCACTGAGGTTGCTCAAGAAACGTGTAGAAGCATCAGCAGGGTGGACGTGGCGAGGGCGGGACCAGCAGGGAGGCAGACCCACGGCGACTCGGTCTGAGAAATCTGTCACCCCTGCCACCTGAGCCCTTTGCGGCCTGCCCCATACCCCTCAGGGCTGCAGCCAGCCCACCCTTATCCCTGCCTGCTGTCAGACCTTGGATCTGTGCGAGCCCATCTCTCTTACCTGTTGCCTCTGACTGAAGCTCGGGGAGATCAGTACTTGCCTGGACTTTTTTGTTTCTCAGCTACCAAGCGCTCCAACCTAAGTGTCCTCGCTCTTTGGGGCCTCTTTTACCGGACTCGGTCCACAAGAGATGGTACCCAGAGCTTTATACTAAAGTGGGAATGGTTGATAAGAGTCAGGACAAGGTGGCATTTGCACTTCATCAGAGAGTAGGGCCTGGAGCCGAGAGAGGGACGCTCCGAGGATGACCGTGAGATACCAGCCGTCAGGGTTCAGGGCGCCGTGTCTGTCCCCCTGGGGGAGCTCACTCTGAGTTTGTGACTCTGTGCCCCGGGGAGATGCCAGGACTGTGGCTCTGCCTGGCTCCCGTCAGCCGCTTGGCAAGACGTGGCAGGTGGCCCGCTACGGATCCCGCACCAGATCCCCATTCCCGCTTTGCCCACGGGCGCTCCCCGCGGGGTCTGCCTTTGCCTCCGGGTAGAGGACGCGGTGGGGGTGGCCGCGGGAGGGTCCTCCCCTCACTGATGTTCCCAGCTCCTGCTTGTGCTTCGGTCCCAGCTGCCCTGAGCTTCCCCCGCTGGCCTCCGGGAGAGTGTGAATAAAGGCCCGCGGTCGAGCGGACGCCCTGGTCCGGGCCGCTCGGTGGCAAACAGTAACACAGCTCCATTTCCAGGCTTTTGTAAAAGCGGAGGGCAGCTGCTGGCAGGGGCCGGAGACCCCAGGTGACTCCCGAGCCCCTGCCCGGCCAGGGCGCCCTCCCCCTGCCCCTTGGGCGGCACGCGGGCCACATGACGTGGTTTCTCCATGAGACACCTACACAAATCTGCCTTTTCCTTCTCTCTCCGTGAGGGTATTGGTCCCCCCACCCCGGGAACGGCAGCATTCTGGGGAGAGAAACCCCGCAGACGCTGCTCGGAGCCAGCTTCCCGTCTGGCAGAGCGAGCCATCTTTATGGACAGGAAAATCCACAAACATAATTGCCATCGTGTCTAATTAGGCAGAGCTATGTAAATTGAGCGTTTTTACATGATTAAAATGTCAGCAGAGGCCTCGTAAGGTGTGAGAGGCCCCAGCGTCTCCCTTGTACCCAGCGGGAGGCACCGCTCACCTGAACCTCCCCGGTTAGAGTGTCCGTGGCCGGACGGGACGGCGAACGTGACACTCGGGCCCCGTTCCGAAGGCGAGGGTGGCTTTCTGTTCTGACGGCTGTGTCGTGCGGCTGGTGCCGAGCCCCGGACGTCCTGGGACTTGCTTTCACCTACCCCTGGGCGAGGTCACTCGGTCACCACGGACCCCACCCAGGCTCTCCGTCCCCACGCGTGCTGACCCTCTCCGGTCACCTTCATCAATTCGCGGTGTCTCCCCGCACGAGGGTGGGCCCAGGAAGTCCTCTCGTGGCCTCACGGGACTTGCAGGGACGCGAAGCCAGCGCCTGCCCGGGGTTCCCGGGATGCCGCACCTGCGTTGTCGGCCCACGAAGAGATTTCGTGGAGGAGGGTCCACGCAGCTTTGCTCCAGCGTGATGACCCTCGTGGATCACTGCCATCGACCGCAGTCCACGCCGTCCCATTACTCGGACTCGGGGGGGAGCATCCTGTGGTCACAGGGTCGGCGTGTCCCCTTTGC
>NW_026057578.1:1938514-1972163 GCF_023721935.1 Panthera uncia | reverse complement strand
TCGGGGGGGAGCATCCTGTGGTCACAGGGTCGGCGTGTCCCCTTTGCTTCATGACAAGCCTAGCGGCAGGCCACACGGAAAATTCCAAAACTGTGTTTTCCTAGAAAATGAGCCCCTTGTAAGCCTTCCAAAGACGCCCACTGCAGGGGAGGCAGTGGCGGGGCCGGGCAGGGTGGAGGTGGGCGTTCCTCGCCGGCCAGTGTTCAGGCATGTTTATGGAGCCCTGTGTAAGTTCACCACGTGTGGCCTGGTTGTCCCCCGGGAAGTCCTCCCAGTCTCCTCGCCGGAAAGGGGAGGAGAGGAGACACAAAGGTGCTCTCGTCATGGGGCTTTTGATCTGCACCCCAGACCCTGCCGCCCGCCCCTGCCCGCTCCCGACACGGTGGCCCGTCCATGCATGCTGTGAACCCTCAGAGCCGTGTTTCTAGCCACGGGGTCCAGCGCTGGACGTCACAGCCACTCCTGCCCCGGAGCCCAGGCTGGAGCCTTTGGAGCCTTTCTCCACGATAATGCCTCGTGGTCTCTCTTATCACAAAAGCAACATGTCCGTGGTAGAAAACGCAAGTAAGGCCCCTGGGGGCCCAGTCGGTTATGTGTCCCACTCTTGCTTTCGGCTCAGGTCGTGATCTCACGGTTTGTGAGCTTGAGCCCCACGTCCGGCTCTCTGTTGGCAGCTCGGAGCCCGCTTGGGATTCTCTCTCCCTCGCTCTCTGCTCCTCCCACACGCTCTCTCTCAAAATGAATAAGTATTTAGAAACTTTTTTTTTAACGTGTATTTATTTTTGAGACAGAGAGACACAGAGCATGAACGGGGGAGGGTCAGAGAGAGAGGGAGACACAGAATCGGAAGCAGGCTCCAGCCTCCAAGCCATCAGCCCAGGGCCCGACGCGGGGCTCGAACTCACGGACCGCGAGATCGTGACCTGAGCCAAAGTCGGACGCTCCACCGACGGAGCCACCGGGCGCCCCTAGAAACATGTTTTTAAAGAAACACAAAGAAGCACCAAGAAGAAAAGAGGGGTCCGCTATCCTCGCTCTGGGAGAGACGCGAACACCAGGGCACACCCGCGTGCCCTTCCCTGCGCTCGCCATGGCCGCTGTGTCCTCAGTTGCAGCGAAGCTGTCCTGAGGGTCGAAGGGTGTGACCCCCGGTGGCGCCTGGCGGTGCGTCACCGCCACGGCCTCCCCGCTTTCCGTCGTTGGGATCTGCGCGGCTTGTCCCCCGCTGTGGACCTTTCCTTGGTTTCGATCTTTCTGTTGAGCCGAGATGTGAGTGCAGGGCAAGAGGAGGCAGGTCAAGGACCCGGGCCTCCCACGGGAACAGCCCGGGCCCCGTGTCCCAGCCCTGGGAGGGGAGTCGTGGCAGGACCACCTGCCAACTCCTCCAGGAAGCCCTCCCCGCCTTCTCAGCCCTGACCGGCGTCTCCCATCTCTGCCTCCTCCTCAGAGGCTGGCTGGAGGGCAGGGGCGCAGGGAGGCCACCCTCTTCCTGCAGGTGTGCGGCTTGACAGGATGGCAATGGGGGGTGGGGCAGGGCCTGCCCTCGCCCGGGCTCCGGAGGAGGGCGATGTCAGGGCGGTGCTGGCGGGGGCTCGGCCAGACCCAGCCTGTGAATAAATCCAACTTTGTAATTGAAGTTCCACCGGCGTGGCAGCCGTGCTCACTCATCTACGTAGGCGGCTGCCCTCCCAGGACGATGGCAGACTCCGGGCGGCCCCAAAGCTGCTCCCACCTCAGGTGACCCTAGCTGGCGCGTTCCTTGGGGTGGAACAGGGATCTCACCCGTGCCCTCGGCTTCGAGGCACCTTGTCAGCCAATCCAGGGTCTCGAGCAGCCCAGAGACAGGTTCGGCCACAGAAGTGAGGGTTTGTTGTTTTAAAACGGCATTGAAGCGGGGGGGTTTTGTACAGAAGTCCCAGTTTCTGGATTCTCTGAAAATTGGGAGGCTCTGGATCCTGGGTCCTGCTCTCCCGAGGCGCCGGGAGGCTGGCCTCTGCCTGGGGGTCCCTGCAGCCCCATCGTCCGGCAGCCACAGGCCCCAGGCAGGCGCCTGTGTTCTCTCACACGAAGCCGCCAGCAAGGGTGAGGGGCAGAAGGGAGAGCGACCCCGTCCCAAGTGAGAGGGGGGAAGAGCCAGCGTCTCCAGGCAGAGGGAGGGATGTCCCTACGTGGTCACGCATGTCGGCCCCCTCCCCGCCCCCACCTGGCCTGCGTCCCCACGCCCTCGGCCGCCAGGGCCCCTGCCCCTCCAGTCTGTCTCACCCACCCCTGCTTGCTCCGCCCGCCAGACCTCGACGGCACCTTCCCAGCTGGTCTCCTGACCTCTGCTCCTGCCCTCCTTCTGTCCTCAGCCAACAGCCAGGGGATCCAGTCCACACCGGATCCGACCACCGCTGCCTTCTCAGACCCTCCTGTGGCTTCCTGTCTCCCCCAGAGTAAAATCCAAATGTAGCTTCTGTATCCTCTGCACCCTCTGGTCCACCTTGCCCCTGCTCGCTGGCCTCCCTTCCCGGCCACGCCAGAGTGCCTGCCTCAGGGCCTTTGCACTGGCTGTTCCCGCTGCCTAAAACATCCCTCCCCAGGATACCCACCAGTTGGCCAATCGAGTGACTCCTTCACAAAGAAGCCCTGTCTGGCCAGCCCGTGTAAACTAGCACCCCACGAACCCCCACCACTCTCGGCCCGCTTCTCCTTCATTCTCCTACAGCCCTTGTCACTACCTGACGTGGCACGTTTTGCTCACGTATCGGCTGTCTCCTCCCCTGGAGTGATGGTTCCCAGCCAGGGTGATTCCCTCCCCCACGTCTGCGAACAGTTCTGATCGTCGCGACTTGGGGACGGCCCCCCTCAGAGAATGATGTGGCCCCAGAGGGCAGCAACACCAAGTGGGAAACGCCCGGAGCATCTGTGCAGGAGGGCACGGGCCCTGCGGGCCCCGCGGAATCCTGGACTTGCAGAACTAGGGCACGTGGCCCCTCCGTGATCAGGTGTGAGCTGTGCGTGCGTGGCCGTGGCTGCCCCACCTCCCGCCAGTGCAGGTGCTTGTGTCTGTGACCCAGGCGGGTGGCCGGGAGGGGCCCCGAGGAGGAGAAACTCCAGGACTCAGGGACCAAGGCATCTCCTAGGACGGGACACCCCCCCCCCCGCCCCCTGCCACTGGCTTGTGTCTTCCCAGGGTCTCAGACCCCCGAAATCCTCGGTGGTCGTTCCTGAGAGCTCATCTCCCCTCGGTCCCGCAGAGGGAGATGGGGACACAGCCAGGCACCCTGCTCATCCGCTGCTGGGGACTGCGCGGCCACTCCCCATGCGGCCGAGGGAGGACGCCGTCCCTGAGGTGCTGGAACGTTCTCTCGTTTGCAGAGAGTAACCTGGCGGTGCAGAGGGAGGAGATGGGGGCCGGGTGAGGCTTGTCGCGGCCGCAGCATCGCCGCAGCCCTGGGGGGAGGCGGCCGGCCCCACACACCCCGAGGGTGCGGAGAGCAGTGGAGACGCCCCCCCCCCCGCCTGGTCATCCCCCCCCAAAACACTGTCCCCGCCGGCAGCCCCTCCTGCCCCCCAGCCCCCAGCGGCCACTCTTCCGATGTCTGTCTCAACTGGCTGGCCCTGGCAGGACGTGTCACGTCAGCGGGGCCCGAGAGCAGGTGGCCTCTGGGTCTGCTCCCTTCGTCCAGTGCCGTGCCATCAAGGTTCGCCCCTGGGGCAGCACGTGTCCGCGCTCCGTTCCTCCTGGAGCCGCCAAGTCGTACTGCAGCCTGTGCGTGGACCGCAGCCGGTCATTCATCACGGGTGGACGGGCGTCCGGGTTGTTTCCACCTGGGGCCGCGTGGCCAGTGCAGCTGCGAGCCCTGGACAAGCGTTGTGTTGGACTCTTTTCCCAGCCCCCCGGGCACATGCCGAGGCGCGAGATCGCTGCTCGTGGGGTAACGAAGCTTTCAAGGACCCGCAGACCATGTTCCTTGACGGTCACGCTCCCCACACCCCTTGGGACAAGTCCCAGTGAACAGGAGCAGCAGCCCATGCCCCCTCCCCCGCCTCCTGTGCCCCCTCTTCCTTCAGTGTCCCTCCTGTGTCCCCTCCTCCCATGGTGTCCCTCCCGTGCCACCTCCTGCAGCGTCCCTCCCATGTCCCCTCCTCCCCCAGCATCCCTCCCGTGTCCCCTCCTCCCCCAGCGTCCCTCCATGTCCCCTCCTCCCCCGGCGTCCCTCCCGTGTCCCCTCCTCCCCCGGCGTCCCTCCCGTGTCCCCTCCTCCCTGGCGTCCCTCCCGTGTGCCTTCCTCCCACGGTGTCCCTCCCGTGAGCCCTCCTCCCACAGTGTCCATCCCGTGAGCTCTCCTGCCTGGTTCTCAGGGCCTGATCCGACACCCAGGTGCTAAGCAACGTAAGCCCCAGGCGCAGGGGGGAGGCCAAGCCCCCAGTGTACTCGTAGGTCAGCGTCTGAGGGATGGCGGTTCCAGCAGTGACTGCAGTGATAGGCAGGGAAGCACGAGGGGGCCTGTGGCCCAGGGTGGGAGCATCGGGGCACCAGCGGTGACCAGACAGCAGGAGAACCCCAGCCTCATTCAGGGAGGAGGGATGCTGGGAGGGTCTGTGGCTTGCCCGGTGGACGCCGGGCTCTCAGCCTGGACTTACACCTGCGTCCCGGCTGCCAGCCCGTTGCAAAGCACCTGCAGCAGACACGAGCGTGGGGGGTGACACGGGCCATTCTCGGGTCGGGGGGGCCCCGGGCCCCTCCGGCACGTGGGGGTCCAAGCCAAGGCCTGACGTGGGTCAGGGTGCAGTCCTGGTGGCCGGCACGGGGAGTGGGTAACACGGGGCCCGCAGGAAGCTTTGATGCGTTTCTCGGGCAGGTCAGCCAGCTGCACTATTGACAGATGTTCTGCAAAATTTAAATGCTGAGCTATGGGGATCTTAAGCAAAAACCCCCGGGACCACCCACTTTCGATTTTCTTACCTCCTCTCGAACTTGAAAATGGCCAGATCACATTTCAGCGAATTCACTGCACCGGAGGAGGAGGGGTCCCCCTGGGCAGCAGTGGGAGGGGAGGGTGTTGGTGGGAGACTCAGGAGGCCCAGGCCCGCCCACTCCCCACCGGCCACCTCCCTGCAGCTCCATCAGGGGCTGATATGGAGATCAGAGGCCCGCTGCACAGCTCAGCCCGTGGAGAAGGACCACTGTGGGTCCAGGGTCATCTCTTTGTCCCAGGAGACCCAGGCGGCAGGTTTTGGGGGCTCCAGACGGCCAGATCCCGGACACACCATCCACCAGCCATGTGCGCCCCCCTCCCGGGACTCAGTTTGATCCACTGCAAAGTAGGGAGGGTTTCACCCCTGCTCCCCAGGGCCGCTGGAATGTAGGCGCCTCGCGGCAAATGTGGTCTGTGGGGTCGCCAGCCGGAGGCACTAGAACAGCCCTGAGAAACGTCCCTTGCCGTGTCAGGGCTCCCACACCAGGCCTCACGGAAACGATGACACGAAGCCTTATTTAATGAATACATCAACCCGCTAACCATGCCAGAGCCTTCCCGTAAGTAACGATGGGACGGTTATGTAAGGGCATCTTGTCCAAGGACGCCAGGTGACTGGCCGCCTTCCTCAGCCTCTGAATGCCGTTCCAGAAGGGGATTTGGTGCCGCAAAAAGATGACATTCCTGGGTCTGAGAATGTACTTTCTAAAGCGTAAGCAGCAGCACGGGAGCTGAGCGCCTCCCACCCCCCGCAAGCCGGGGAGCCTCACAGCGATGCAAACCCTGATCAGGGCCGAGCTGGCACGGGTCTCAGAGCCCCGCCCACGGCGAGGCCCAGTTCTGCTGGGGCCTTGCCCACATTTCTTCCTGGTGGGGGGTGGTCTTCCCCCCCACCCACTCAGGGCCCAGAGAGTCCCCCACCCACCCTCCAGAAGCAAGACCAGCACACCCTCTAGTGGTGGTGGGCTGCACACACGTGCACACACACGTGGATGTACACATGGATACCTTCACGCGTGCACACGCGTGCACATATATCTATATGCGCATGCGTGTGCAGACACAAACGTGCGCACATGGATGTACACGTGGATACATGCGTGTGTGCACATACGTGTACACATACCTCTATGCGTGTGTGTGCATACACGCAGATGTACACATGGATACGTGCATCATGCATACTCATATACATATACTTGTGTGTGTGCACATGTGTGCGTGCACAAACATACATGGATGTACACGTGGATACATGCACGTGTGCACGTATGTGTACATGTACCTATATGTGTGTGTGCGTGTGCATATACAAATATGCACACACGGATGTACACATGGATACGTGCACACGTGCACACACAAATACACTTGCACACAACTGTACACATTCGCATACCTATATACGTGCATACATATGTCCGCATACAGGTACCAGGCACACAGGTTCACATACACACATACGTGCACATGCATTTGTGTCCCTGTGTCTCTGAGGGCAGTAGCCCAAATGGTCCCGTGTCGCTTGTGAGTCAACGACTGAGGACACAGGACGGTGTGGAAGAGACTTCACATTCCAATCAGACTTTTTTCCTCTCTTCTCTGGCCAGATCTGTCCCTCGGCCTCCAGCCTGTGCCCTCTCGGGTCCTCTGCTCTGGCCCCTTGTGGTGGTGGCCCTGGGAGGCAAGGTGGGGCAGGAGGTTTGGTCGCTCCGTGTCTGCTCCACCGGGCCCCCTTCCCTCCCACCCCGGGGGTCAGACAGTCAAAGCCCCAGTGGCAGAGGTCGTGCGGGAAGCCTCACTGAAGGGGACGCTGCCGTGTGCCCTGAGCAAGGCCAGCACAGGGGCGGGGACGTGCCGGCTGTCTCACAGTCCAGGGCTCCATGATGCGCCAGGGGAAGAGTGCAGCCAGCAACCCGGGAGCGGGGTGGGTGTGGTCCTGCACACCCGCATCCTGCAGGCATCACGTCACTTGCCCACTCGTGCGCCGGGCGCTGGCTTGCCAGGCCCCACTTACTCGTTCACTGCTCCCCCCGATGGCGCCCACAGGGTGCTCGCCACGGAGCCCGAGCGCCAGGCCAGCCGTGGGGGGCGATGTGACAGTCAGTGTGCACCAGCCTGGGCACGTGTGGCCACATGGCAGGGCTGGCAGAGGGACGCCAACCCAGCCGGGTGGCCGGGCTGCCCCGTGATGAGGGACACCGGCGTGCAGGAAGGCCCGAGGTGTCCCCTGCCCATCACGGGTGGATTCCGCCGGGATTCTGTGCGGCTTGGAAGTCGGTCCTGCGGGGGCGGGGGGAGGAGAAAGTCAGATTAAACCAGAGAACCTTCCAAAGCGAGGCTGCGGGAAACCGGATTTTGCGCCCGCGTCCTGGTGGGGCAGGGCGCACGCGGGGTGGGGTGCAGAGGGACCGAGGCTCAGGTGTGTGGGGATTCAGGATCGGTCTGCCGGCCTTCCCCCGGCACGGGCACCGCCTCCAGCACCAGCGCCCTAGTCCTCGCCAAGGCAGAGCTGTGACCTGAGACAGGTGGCCCCTCTGATGGACGGGAAGGAAGGGCGTCTTCCTTCTGCCCTGGGGAAGCGGCCTCTGCCGCGGGCAGGGCCACGAGGCCAGGCCTGGCGGGTTTCTGCGTGTGCCTTGTCCGCGCTGGTGAAGGTGAATCCTGACCGTGCTGCTGTCGCGGGCAGTCCGTCGAGGATGGTGCCGGCCACGCTCTCCGTGTACCGTCCGCTCGGAAAGAGACCCGCTAGGTGTCTTCACTGATGTTGCCGTGTGGGCACCGTTGGCTCCGTATGCATTTTGTCCACGACAAAAGCCAGAAAGAACGACGGGTGTCCGGAATCCCCACCGGCACGACCACCTGCCCCTGGTGCGCTCGGTGGTCCCGGTGTGAGAAGACGCAGGGCCACGTGGGCAGGGCCACGTGCTGGGCTGATTTGCTGTTCACACTGCCTGTCCGAGCTTCCCTCTCCGGTGAGCCCTACACTCCTCGTTCAAGAGCCATCTCTGATGCACCTCCAAGGGGAAGCCTCTACCTCCTTCTGAGTTCCCTTGTGCCCGGCACAGAGGAGAAGATGTCAGCCACCTCATGGGGTGGTTGTGGTTCTCCTGACATAAATGACGGGTGGTTAGCAGGAGAGAGGGAAGGAGGCAGGATGGATGATGGGGAATCGATGGATGGGTGGGTGGAGGGATGAATGGGGGTGTGGATGGATGGATGAGTAGATGGATGGATGGGTGAGTAGATGGGTGGAGGGCTGGATGGATAGGTGGATGGTGGGACAGGGGGATGGAGGGATGGGGTATGTGGATGGAGGGATGGAGGGAGGGAGGGAGGGAGGGATGGATGATGGAGGGATGGGTGGGTGGATGGAGGGATGGGTGGGTGGATGGGTGGGTGGATGGATGGATGGGTGAGTAGATGGGTGGAAGGCTGGATGGGTAGGTGGATAGAGGGACAGGGGGATGGAGGGATGAATGGGTGGACGGAGGGAGGAAGGGAGGGATGGATGATGGATATGTGGATGGATGATGGAGAGATGGGTGGGTGGATGGATGGGTAAATGGATGACAGAGAGGAAGAAGGGAAGGAAGTAAAGGTTTATCTTTTGTGAGAAAACTTTTGAACGTGGCACAGCACCAGAGTGAAGCTATTTCTATTATTTTTTTACGTCTCCTTGGTTGCAAGTTCTATCCATTTTCACAAGTGTCAGCTGTTTTAGGCATTTACTCAATTCACTTAACAAACACTGATCAAGGGTCTACTGTGTACCAGGCACTAGGCTGGAGTCCAGGCACACAGCCTCTCACAGATGGGGACTGAAGCCTGGCAGGCCGGCCCCCGTGCCGCCGCGCCTCTCGGCCCCTCCCCTCGTGCCTGTCGCCCTGGAAGGCCTGTTGAGGAGCCCTGACTGTGCCTCCCCACCCCCCATCCAGCGGATCAGTCCCCTAGAAGGAGTGACCCAGGCGTGCACAGAGGAGCGGTTTCCTGCTCCTCCAGGGGCTCCTGTCACCACCTGGAGTGACAGCCAGGGGGAGGAAGTGGGGGGAGGATGGGGGCCAGGAGCCAGCACACCCCCCACCCCCACACGCGTCCTGACCCTGGAGTGGGCTGCACCGGGCCCCCGGGCCACGGTCACATGGGACAGTGGCCTTGACTGGTGGGAGGACAGGGCAGGTTCTAGGTGGGAAACAGTGTGTGGACGCTCCCGAGCCCCCAGAGCCCCCACCCCAGTCCAGGGCCCAGCCAGATGGACTTCGTGAGCCCAGACACACTCCTCCCAGCTTGGGGAGGGACTGCCACACTGTCACCTCCGGGCAGCACATCCCTCCTCTTCCAGAAGCCTCCCCCGGTTTCCCCCGCCCTGGCTCCCAGAGAAGCTTGTGGTGTCCCTGCCCAGCCTGCCCCGGGGTTACCCGGCTCATGCTGTCTGGTGTCAGAGCCCAGGGCTGACGCACGTCTTCTGTCAAGGGCCAGACAGTGACCGTTGTAGGCTTTTCCGGCCACGTGATCTCTGTCACAGCCACTCAGCTGTTGTCGTGCAGAAACAAGCCACAGACAGCGCGCTAATGAGTGGACGTGGCCCTGTGTCAGTACAACTTTATTTACAGATTAAAGAACCAGTGGTAGGGAGATTTGGCCCGAGGCCCGTAGTTTGCTGACCCCTTGTATACGCTTGTTGGGTCACGTGATTTCTCTCCAGGCCCCTCAGCGGCTCCCAGCTGTCCGCAAATATCCAGACGCCTTATCGGGCACCAAGGGACCTCAGTGGACAAGCTCGCTATTCCTCAGCATCTCTGTTGTCACCGACGGTCACTTAGGAACATTTAATGCTCTATGTGTTGGGCACTGCAATCGGCTTTGGGGACACGGTGGTGAGTAAGACAGCCGTGGCCTCCCGGAGCTCCGTTTGGTGAGCACAGACAACGAGGAAACGATGGCACAAAACCGTAAACTCAGAACCCTGTTCTGAGCCGCGGATGTGGAGGCCGGTCTGAGGGCGGCTCATGGAGCCCTGGCGTGTCCGTGGGATTGCCCCTGTCTCTGCAAAGTGTCCATCCCTGGTTTCCTGAACCCCACGCAACACGGTGCTCTCGGCCTCCTGTGCTCTCTGGCCACGGGGAGCGTGCGTGTTGATGGAAAGGACGGGCCGAGACCCAAACTGATGCCTGTTCCCTCCCGCCCCTGTCCCTCCAGAAAGTGCAGCAGTACACAGTCATTGTCCAGGCCACAGACATGGAAGGGAACCTCAACTACGGCCTGTCGAACACGGCCACGGCCATCATCTCGGTGACGGACGTGAACGACAACCCGCCGGAGTTCACCACGAGCACGGTGAGTACGCAGCTCACGGCCGTCGGGTGCGGCTCGTGCCGCTTCTCCCCTCCCTGAGTGTGATGGAGGGACGGGCAGCGGGGCCGCAACGGCCCTGGGCAGCGGGAGGCTGACGCGGAGGGGGCCTCCCCGGGGTCTGCGGCGGGAGACAGGCCGGAGGGCCTGCCAAGGCTCTGCCTCCGGGGGTGGGTGCGGGGGGACGTGTGCTCCAGTCCGGCACCGCGAGGCCCGATGCTGAGCCGCAGCTGACGCTCTGAGAAGTGCCCGGGACAGACTGGGCTGGACACTCTCTCCGGAGTTGACCCGTGGTTTTGGGGCCCGGTCGCTTTGGGAGGCACGCGTGCGGCTGGCTGCGTGTGGCCGTGTGTGCAACGCGACCTCCTGGGGGGGGGGGGGGGGGGGCTCCTGCAGGAGCAGAAAGTTGCCGTGAGCAGAACGTCGTGGAGGGTGGGGACACGCCGGGCGTTCCTCCCCCTCAGGCAGAGCTGCCCACACCAGGCTGCTCCCGGCCTGAGTGCCCAAGTGCGCTTCGTGGGCATTCATGCGCCTCCGTTCTGAGTCTAGAGCCCACGAGTCACAGAGACCAGCTGCGCTCATGCCGGCACATCCCAGGGGCAGGGCCCCGGGGTCACAGATTCAACAGCGCTGCCCCGCCAGGAGCCCCTCCCCAGGAAATCCTCACGGCCCACTCAGTGCCCGGCACGTTTGGTGACCCCCTCCTGTGCCACCCAGCCGTCTTCGGGGGGCCGGCCCTGCTCTCTCCCCACTCACTGGTCCACACCCTCCCCGGATGACTGCCCAGGTCCTTGGCGAGCAGCGCTGTGCTCCCCCGCCAGGGCAGGCGCCCGTCCTCAGGTGTGGCGGGTGCAGAGGCCAGGATGGGCGGGAGGGAGGGTCAGGTCAGCAAGGGCCCCCAGAGTGGTGCTGGCTGGCGGCTGCCACCCCAAGGTCTCGGGATGGCCTCTCAGAGCCACCGCCTCTGCTGGGGTCCAGGCTCCCGGAGGGCCGACTGGGTGAGGGGGCCACGGCAATAACAGTGACAGTAATGGCGACAGCACAAGCCACGCTGGGAGCCTTCCCCTGCCAGGCTCTGGTCCCCCCAACCTTGTGAGGGTCAGGGCCCTCGCCCGACAGTCCCTCAGTGACAGAGGCTCAGAGACACGAAGTCACTTGCCCAGACCCTCACTGCTAGCCGGTAAGTGGGAGCGGCTGGGATTGGAGCCCGGAAGCTGCACCTGCTGTGCAGCGAGAGGGGAGGGGGGAGGGGGGAGGGGGGAGGGGAAGGCGGTGGGGAAACAGAGAGGAGACCCCTCCTTCTCCCCGAGAAGGCCGGTCAGCGCCAGGAAGACATCTCACAGGCCAGAGTCTGGGAGACGAGAGCCTCCCTGGGGTCCAAGCATCCTCTCCTCCTGCTTCCCCACGCCCCACGCCCCGAGCGCTCCTGTCCCCGAATCACAGAGTCCCCAGACCCCACAGCCCTGTACCTCCACCCCCCTCCCCAACTTCCCACATCCCGGAACCCGGCGGGGTGGCCTTGCCTGTGGGGGCGCAGCGCCATCTAGCGGGCGGACGGTAGCTTGCACGCGGGCGGAGCTGCTGATCCACAGCCCACCTGGCGAGGAGCGGGCTGGCTTCCGCGGCCACCTGCTCTCCTGGGCCAGTGGGCAATGGCAGGAAAGGCCCTGGGCCAATGTCCCGGGGAGTCTGGACATGGGTGAAGCGGCCCCGAGCGACCCTGGAAGGAGAATAATGCCCAGGCTGCAGGCCCCAGCAGGGCCTGGCGCACACCTGGCCGGGCAGACCTGGCTGTCTTCTGGACACGCCAGGCCCGCGCTAGCGCCTGACCACAGCACCCTCGGGAGCAGGACGCCTCCCAGAGGTGACCTTACAGTGAGGAGCAGAGCCAGCACCACGCCAGGCATCTGACATCGACCCTGGCGGTTGCGCCGAGTGGGTGGGCACCTTGGACACTCAGAACCCACCTTCCGCCTCAGGGGTCTCAGGTGGTCCCGGGCGGGTGCCCAGGCAAGAGGACACTGTTCCCGGGGATACGCTCATGTCCTGGTGCCAACTACGAACCCTTGTTGTCTGCTGGGGCAGTGGCACCAGCCCTCGTGACCGCCAGGACCCCCAGAAAACAGCCTGGGGACCTCCACTGTCGCCATGGGAACAGGGCAGAAGGAAACCAAGCCAGCTGTCCCTGTTGGTAGTGAAGGATGTGCTTCCGGGCATGGGCCACCATAATGACCCGGGGAGTCAAGGACTCAGCCCAGCCCTCCTGGTCACCTCCAGCCACCACGGGGTTTGGCAAAAGCTCCCAGAGACCGGACAGGATGCTCAGAGACCCCACCTGCCTCGAGATCCTGGTCCACACTTGCACCCAGGTGCCCTGGAGAAGGTGTGGCCACTCGGGGAGGGCAGGCGATGGCACAGACCCCGGTGGCAGCGACAGGCGGAAAGGCAGAGGGCTCCGGCATGGGGTAGACCAGAGCCTGCACCCACCCTCCTGCCCCCAAACAGCCTGATTCTTTTACACCCAAGATGGTCGGCCGCTGCCTAATACACCAGGAGCCAAAGTAGACACAGCCCATCGGCTCCAGACAAGAGCTCCCAGAGAGACCTCTTGGTCTCCGGCTTCGAGTCGGATGGAGATCTTGCCGATGCTGTTGAGGTGTGACGGGAATGCGGCATAACGCACGGACCTTCCGGGAAACGTTCCCACCGGCCAGGAGCACAAGCCCGTGCCCGTCCCCAGAGGCAGCCCCCACCCCTGCGTCCATCGCCAAGGTGACCTTTGCTTGTCCTACGACATCACGTGGATGGAGTCACGCGGGCCACACAGTTCTGCGGAGCCAGGCTTCTCTCATCCAACAGAACGCCCGTGGAGCCCACGTCTGTGGTTGCACCCGCGCGGTCGGACAATCTCCCGCGTTCCTGGGGGTCCCCCGTGGCCAGCTCAGATCTTTGGACCATCTGTGAGCACCCCGTCCGTGCATGCCCTCCTTCGTTTAATCACTTTCTCTGTTTTAAAGATTGTTCTGAATGACAGTAGTTCACGATAGCTAAACTTTGTTTCATAGAGGAAAACTGTATTGATTATAAGGGAAAGGGAACGTATGGAAGTAAACAGAGTAAACATAAAGGGGGAGAGAGTACGGAGAAGGAGAGAGAAGGGTTCATGCATCAGATCGGGCGCTCACCACATCCAGCCTCCCGGCTGGGGAGGCCCCACGGTGAACGGCCCGGGTGGGGTCCCGATTGAGGGTCCTGGGCAGAGCGTCCTCCCCTCGGGGGAGGCTTCCAGCTAGCTCTTCCCGCCCGGGCGACGGATACACCGCCCGTGTGTGGTCCCCGGCTGCTCATGAAGTTTGTCTCGGTGCCGTCCCCAGCCAGCTGGGTCTTCTCTGCTTCTCTCACGGCATCACTATCCCAGGAACCTGGGCGGCTGCGTATCCTTCTTCCCTCCCTGATGCAGTCCAGGCGGCCAGCCCGGTCCGGCTCCAGGGGGTGAGCCAGTTAATCCCTCTTGGCGTCAGGAACGGAGGGGCCCGTTCTGATCCCAAGTCCAGATACGGAGCGTGAGCCAAGCAAGCCGCCATGACCGTGTGTGTGGCTCTACGCACAAGGCCCACGGACGAGTTCTAGGCAGAGTGGAGACCCGGCTGAGCTTCCAACCAGGTAGTTCGCACACACGGTAGCGTAACTGAAAAGGTACCAAGGGAGCCACCGTGACGAAGGCGTCCCCTTCCGCCCCACGCCGCCTCCACCTCGCGCCCCGCTCTGTACCTGGTGTTCTCCGACTTGGGTTCTTTCACTCACGATGTGTCTGAGACCCTCCCATGTCCGTAGATTCTGAGTGGCCTTGGGATGTTTTCAGTGCTCCTTTGGGAATAACGTCAGGCTCACACAGAGTCGTCGGAGCGGGAAGGAGAAACGGAACAGCCACGTGCACTGGCCACCATCGCGTGTCCTCCGTGTCCCCGTGCCACTGCTGTGTCTGCAGATGGCCGCCCGGACCGGGGACGGAGCCGTAGCATCATGGCTGTCACGCCTAGAAGCTTCTGTGTGTTTCCTAAGAGGATTCCCCCCCGCCCCCGATGTGGCCATGGTGGTCACGCCTAGAAGCTTCTGTGTTTCCTAAGAGGACTTTTCCCCCCGACGTGGCCTTGGTGGTCACGCCTAGAAGCTTCTGTGTTTCCTAAGAGGACTTTTCCCCCGATGTGGCCTTGGTGGTCACGCCTAGAAGCTTCTGTGTTTCCTGAGAGGTTTTCCCTGACGTGGCCACGGTGGTCATCACATACATGGCCACTGCCCCTTTTTCCACCAGAGACGACTGAGGCCCAGAGGGCTAGTTCCGGGCTGCCCGAGGTCACACAGCGAGACTGTCAAACCCAGAGCGCCTGCTGCCTCAGGCCCCGCCTCTGCCACGTGGCTGTCCTGTCCCCTCCTGAGGCGGAGCACGTTCAGCAGCCACAGCGAGGGCCCCCGGCTGCCCACACCCGCTCCTGCGGGCAGGCCTGCGGGGGGACCACCTCTGCCCCCCGGCCCAGCCCCAGCCCAGCTCTGCCAGCCCGAACCCCGTCTTCCCCTCCGCACGCAGCCGCACTGAAACCCCCGCGGGCTCCCCCAAGTGCCAGTCCTGGGAGGGCCGGGGAGGGAGCGAGGGGAGGGAGCGCTGTGTGGGGCACCAGGAGGGGGGACGCACCAGGAGGAGGGCACCCCTTGATCCGCACACACCTCTGAGAAGCGGGCGCCACAGAAGCGCACGGAGACCCTGGAGAGAAGGTGCATCTGACCCCAGACGTGACCCCCGTCCAGGCAAAGGGCAGGTGGGCATAGCCTGGCTCCCTGGAACGTCCCGCCTGCTCCTCCTGTGCCCCGGCCGGCCTCGGGCAGGCCCCAGGCCTGGAGTGGGCTCAGGGTCTGAGAGTCAAGGAGGAGTGCTTCAGCGGTACCTCGGATCCTGACGTCCGCCAGGACAGCGCTCAGGGAGGCGGCCTCACTACGGTCAGACCCGAAGGCCGCTGCGGCGGGGGGTGGGGGGGAGACCAGTTTCCGGGCAGGAGTGTGCGTGCCCCCCCCACCCATGTGCTAACGTCCTGGTAACTGAGTCACATGGCAGTCGTGGGTTAGATTCGGGGGTCAGGGTGGCCCATGGTGTGTCCCTGGAGACGGGTGACAGGCGGGGCCCAGGAGGCTGCTTGGCACAGGGGTGGTGGGCGGGGCCGAGGGCCGGCCGCCTCCCCGCACAGCCAGGCTATTTTTATCGAGCTTAATCAAGAACAATCAGCAGAAGCTGAGGAGATGGGGGGATTTGCATGATCCAATTCCTACCCTTAAATGTTAATTAAAAGTCATTTCCCCTGTGCGTGTGCTGCCGCGAGGTGCCCCCGCCGCAGGGCTGGCGGGTTGTACGGCCATTGGACACTCAGCACCCCTCGAGGGTGAACGTGGGGGTCAGCTGGGCGGGGGGGGGCTGGTGGCCCCCAGGACGCACTCAGCCCCGAGGACCTCCTGCTGGCTTCGTCCTCGGGTCCCGGAGTGAAGCCTGGATAGCCGGGGTCCCAGGCCCCTGCCACCAGCTCAGCCACCCTCCCTCTGACTCACCTGGAGTCAGGAGGCCCCTCACGAGCCCCCCGCCTGGTCCCTCCTAGCCCTGTAACCTGGGCTGATAGCCGGACCTCTCTCAATGTCCCCACTTTACACAAAAGTGTCATCGGTCCCAAGGGGATGTCAGGAGGGTCCACTGGTGTCCGTGAAGGTTTACGCCTGGAACCGTGCTGCACTCTGAACGTGCCACGGGCGGCGGCCAGCCCGTCGCAGCAGCACAAGCAGGC
Source organism: Panthera uncia (assembly GCF_023721935.1). NCBI lineage: Eukaryota > Metazoa > Chordata > Mammalia > Carnivora > Felidae > Panthera > Panthera uncia. The sequence goes on along the minus strand of NW_026057578.1, from coordinate 1,956,025 downwards.
CCCCGCCTTCACACACTGGAGTCCTGCCCCAGCTCTCACTCTGCAGGCGAGGGACTCACAGCGAAGTCACTAGAACTCTCCCTGTCAGCCCAGTTTCCTCATCTGTTGGCGGGGGAGGGGGGGTGGATAGAAGCCATTAAGATGCATTATTATGGCAGTTTAAAACTTGGCAGCTGATAAGACGCGTTTCCTCTTGTCTCTTAGAGAGAGCAGCAGAGGGGCAGAGAGAGCGGGAGAGACAGAGAATCCTGAGCAGACTCCACATTCTTGGCACAGAGCCTGACTCGGGGCTCGATCCCATGACCCTGGGATATCATGACCTGAGCCGAAGTCAGGAGTCGGATGCTCAACCGACTGCCCCCCCCCCCCCCCGGCGTCCCCGCTGTATGTGGTGACCGCATGGCCTGCTTCCCGTCCCCAGAGAAGCATGGATGAGATTACATGTGAAAACAATTAATGTGGTTAAATTAAGTAATTTAGTCAAATTCAAGTCAGTGTTAAAGACAAAAGGGCATGTGATCATGGTGCCCCCCCACCCCACCCCGTTCTCTGGAGATGGGACAGGACGACAGTGAGTGTGGAGGCCAGCACTTGGCCCCCAGCGAACTCAGCCCTCCCCGGGGCTGGCTGGGCCCGCAGCGCCTGAAAGTGGGCCCACTCTGGCCCCCCAGGTCCTGTGAATCCCAGGTCTCCTCAGCTTTTCGACTTAACGTCCACAAACCCAGGAGAAGGGAGAGATTTGAACTCAGCATGAGTTCCTGAGAATAAGAATTTGGCATCTCAAAACGGGCACGGACTGAACACCCTTAACTGCGCACGGACACTCGGTGCAAACTTCTGCCATAAAGAGTTACTCGGATCTCCTCCGAGCACCGAGAGATGGCAGGCCGGAGCGCCAGTCCCCACCCGACATCACATCCCACCACAAGCCCTTCCTGCCATGCCGGTGTCCACTTCCCAAAGATGACACGTTCTTCGACCCCCTGGGTCCCCACCCAGCCGGACTGCAGGCAGACATGGGGGTCAGAGGCTGGAGCCAGAGTCCCGGCTGCTAACCGGTCTCCCACACAGACCAGTCGCTAACCTCAGGCAAGTCCGGGAGGCCCCGTGCCTGTTTCCTCACCTGTGAGGTGGGGGACAGCTCCTCGGGGTGGGGACAGAGGCTCAGGGGGGGCATCCTGGCCCCCAGACCTCAGTCCCTCCCCTGTGATGTGCAGGGTGAATAAAGACAGCCTTCAGGTTGCTTCTGGATCAGGGCCACTGGTCCTCCAATCTGATTCTGATCTGAACTCAGAACCCAGCAGAAACCATCATGATTTTTCTGGATACAAAAGTAAATTCTAAACAATAAAACCACTGGAATGTCCAGAGGCGCATCCGTAGTTACATATGCCAGCAGAAGCCAAGGACAAATGGAGGGGCAGTGCTGGTGTGTGCCCGGGGGGGGGATCCACGGAGACCCCTCCCCAGGTGCCCACCCAGCACCCACAGCCCCATCCTGGCCAGACGGGGACTCCCGGGGCCGGCTCTCCAGGCTCTGCTAATGACTGTGGCACGTCCCTGAGTTCCAGGTCAGGGAGGGCACCCCTCCCTCCCAGTTAGATGCCCCACCAGTGCAGGGGGTGCAGACTGGAGAGGAGGGGGTGTCCTACATCCCAAGAGGCAGCTGGGGGAGGGTCAAGTCCTCCGGCCCACGCACGCGTCTTTTAGGACCTTTAGGACCAGCCATGGTTCCAAGTGTCGGAACAGAAACAAAAACACAGCCTCACGGGTTATGCTGTGGGGTGTGGACAGGCTGGCATTCTCCGTCCCCTCTGAATCCTGCTGGGCTTCACTGTCCCCACCCAAATCCTCCTCTATGCTAATGTGACCTTCCCCTGGGAGCCCTGCAGATCTCTGCCTCGGAGCTGTGTTTGTGCTAGATGAAATCCTCCCCGCCCCCGGGGATGGGGCTACATTTGAATTCTGGATTACCATCTAGGCGAGACACTGTGTTCCGGTGATCTTAAAATTCCTTCTTTCCCAAATATCTGCCTTCACATCCCATGAGGCACGGGAGAGGCTTTCCCTGTGCCCGAAAACCAGAAAAAATTAAATTAAAAACTCATTATGGCTAGGGGAAGGTTAATAAGAAAATCCTAAGCCAGATTTATCAGCTTAAGGCCCTTCTTTGTGAACCTTTATTAAACTCGCATGAATTAAAATAGACTCTTGGAATAAACTTCACCCAGAGTCTGGGAGGAATCGGGCTCCGGGACACACAGGTCTCGCCTGTGCCGTGAAGCTCTGGGACGGACCCCACACCCCGGAGACAGAGACAGAGCAGAGCAGACAGAGGCGCCCATCGGGCCAGCTGTGGTGACCCACGGGGCACACCCAAAGCCCGGCTCTTAGGTGACACTGCCCGGACCCACCCCAGTCAACTAAACAGGGAGGAAAGCTGCCAGAGGCTGTGAGCGGTCACAAGACCCGAGGGCCCGCCGTGTCGGGCACGGAGGCTCCAGCCGGAGCAGCCCCTCCTGTTGCCCACGCTGAACTGGGTGCCATCCCCGTAGGGGCCAGAGCACGGGGCCTCTCCATCTTGCTTCGGAATCAGGCAGGCGCATGCGACCGGCAGGTCCTAGGCCACCTGACCAGCTCGTGGCCGTAGAGGAAGCTGCGAAAGCAAGTTTGTAGAAAATAAAGAAAGGGATTCGGAAGGCGCCAGACAGCCAGGCAGCCTAACAGTCTTAACCAAAAAGAAACTTAACCAGAAAGTTACTGACTCTGGCGACTTAACCAAAAAGAAAACTCCTCGGGTCTCAGAAGCCAAAAACCAAGCACTGACTTCAGGCACGGCTGGACCCAGGCCCCACGAGCCGCCGGGAGCCTCCCTCGGGACACGCCTCCTCTGGGCTTGGCATCCTCAGGCTGCGGATGGCGGCCCCACCGCACCCAACGCTTTCAGGCAGGTGTGGGTGCAACACCCAGGCCAGAGACAGCACCAGAACTCGGTGAGCCCCGGCTGGCTGGTGGAGGCCACGTGCCATTTCTGAATCACCGAGGTGGGGAGCATCGCGGCCTGGAGAGGGGTCCGCGATCTTTTCTGTAAAGGGCGTAAAGCTATCACTTCCAAGTCTGGGAGCTCCAGGTCACAATCAGTGAACTCCGCCACAGGCAACGTGTAAATGAAGGGACGTGGCTGTGTGCCGATCAAACTTTATTAACAAGACGGGCTATGGCCTGAACTTGGCCCTGTCGTTTGCCAGGCCTCCATTCCCACCAAGCCCCTCACGAGAGTCCGGGCGCCGAGGCCCCAGGACCACAGATGCTCTGGGTCATCCCTACCTCTGAATTCCTAGACGGTCTGGGGAGGGCACACGTTGCTCGCCGGCTTCCCCCCTGCCGCCTGGGAGGTGGGCAGCGGGCGTCCCTGGCCCCGGTCTTCAGTTGAGGAAACCCGCTCAGAGGGGCCGAGGGACCCCCTTAAGCTTCCACGGCTGCTTGAGGCCAAGCCAGGCCTGCGCCCACCTGGACGGGCTCCCTCGGGCAGGTGGCTTTGCCCGGTGTGGTAGGTGCTCTTTTCCGCTCCCGGGGAGCTGGGCCCTCCCTCTGCGGCCAGGGAGCTGTGCTCAGGGCCCGGAGCCGGGCCGGGCAGTGTGCCAGGCCCTTCGTGCCCGTTCTCCATCCCCGAGCCTCGGGGGAGGCGGCGTGCCCATTTTGTGGATGACAAACTCGGTTCTCATTCAGCCCAGGTCAGCAGCCCCCCGGGTGGTCACAGCCTCCAAGAGCACCTCCGGCAATGGGGACACGGTGACGTCCGGCAGAGGGCGTGGCCCTGGGTGCGGCAGGGAGGCCCCGGGCGAGTGTCCACCAGCAGGAGGTGTGTCTCCCGGAGGCTCAAGCGACACCAGGCGGTGGGACCTAGGCCTGCTGGCTCAGTGCGGTTACCAGACTGGCCCCAACAGGGGGCCCTGAGTCTCCCTTCCCCCACCGCCTCCCCCACGAATGCAGGGGGGCCGCTGTGCCGGCTCCAGGCCTTCCGCTGCTTCCTCTGCCCGGCTCCCACCTCCCTGAGGACCACTGGGGGGCGTCACCCCACACCTGCGCTCCTCCCGAGAGCTCCAGGGACCGGGGCACCCCGCATGCATACACGCACGCACACACTGTCCGAAGCAGCCCTGTGCACCCCCCCAGGATGACCCGCCTCCTGGCCCCCAGCCCCCCAACCCTCCCTTGTACTCCAGGCCTCGTGGCCAAGGCTCGGCAAAGTGCCCTCTGAATGCCCTGCCCCCATGGTCCTCTACCTGAGGCCTCTCCGCCCCAGGACCCCGCCCCACCCACAGCGATGGCAGGGCCGCTCCCTCCCGGACAACAAGTGCCTGGGATCACAGTCAGGCAGGGCTCCGCCTCCCCCCTCCACGTTGGGTCTCTGGCCACTGGGCTGAATAGCCCTGCTGTCCCTTGCCAGGACCTTGATGCTGTGCACTGTGGCACCCCACAGTCCCACGAGGGTAGGGGCCGGCCCCCTTGCTCCCGGCTGAGTCCCCGGGGCCCTGGGGATGGAGGGAAGAGCGCCCACCAGTGCGCCTCCCGGAGGCCGGCCTCCGGGGCCGCAGCTCCCGCTGGTGGAGGCAGGCTCGGGAGGACAGCGGCGACCGGGACCTGCTGGAGGAACGGGAGCGGCCGCAGGCCATTAGCTCGGAATGGTCACCGGCTCCAGCACCCCCGAATCTCACGATAGGATCTCGTGCTGCTGCGTGGGACGGCGTCTGAGGGCCTGGTGGGAGAGATCCTTCTTGGATAAATTCACGATTGTTCTTGCTGACCAGGTGATGCTATCAGGGTTTGAAGACTTGCGAGGACCAGGTGACAAGGGCCCTTTGTGCGCGCCTGAGCGGCTGGGCTGTGGTGTTCCCGGCAGGACGTCGATGCCCAAAGTCCAGGAGGCTGACACAGGAGCCTCTCCTGAGCCTGTGAAGTGCAGGTGAAGGTCTGTGCTCTTGCCTTGGGTTGAACAGAGCCCTTTGCAGCCCCAGAGGCAGCCGACCTTGCCGGGGCTCGGGTTCCTCCTTCGCTGGGCCTGAGGCCCCAGGTCCCTGGAGCCGCACACCAAGCACACACTGGCCGAGCTGCAGGGTTCTGACCTCCAGGAAGCCAGAAAGAGCAGAGCCACCAGCCCCGACGTCACTGACCCACAGAACCACCGATGGCCACCCTCGGCCTTCAGGCTCCCGGTTCTGGGAAGTCAACCCCTGTGTTCAAGCCACCGTGGCCCAATTTTCTGTTCTTTGCACCCAGAACCCCCTCGCCAACGACCAGCTGAGGCCCGAATCTTCGAGTGCCCCGGGGCAGAAACCTGCGGCAATCCAGGCCCAGAGCCGGGCTGGAGGGGCCCGGTCTCTCCCAGGATGACCCAAGCTCCCGAGGGAGAGAACCGGAGGCCGGAAGCCACACCCACCAGCTGGCATCCATCGCCCGGGGAGAGGGGTCCCCTCAGAGCCAGCCAGCCAGCCAGCCCCGCACGGGGGCCCCGTGTGTAGGGGCCTGGCCCTTGGGCTGCCGTCAGCCCCGGACGCAGAGTGTCAAAGAACCCAGATGGCAGCCGCAGCGTCCGAGCCGTGAACGCACGGCTGGTTCCACGGTGGTGGAGGACGCGTGACCGGCTGCCTGACACCCCCCGCCGGGCGTTTCGAAACGCACTCAGGGGTGGTGAGTTCGTTCTGGAGCAGAAGCCAAGGCCCGCCGCTCCCTGGGGGCACAGGAAGACAGTCCTCCGCGTAAAGCGACGCCATGCCTGTCCAGGGGGACGAAGGCGTTTTGGGGCCGCGGCCCCCGGGTGGGCACAGGGCAGCGTGACCGGGAGGCCTCATGCGCCGCGGGTGGTGGTGACGGGGAGTCCTGTGAGGCTCGGGCGCCACTTCTGCTGAAACTAGGCAGGCACGGAGGGGGCCCGGGAGGACGAGGGCTGGGAGCCAGGCTGCCTGGGGCCACTCCCAAGACTGTCTCTGGATTCCTTCCTGCCCGGCCGGTGGCCCGGCCCACGGTGACAGGGGGCTGGTCCTCAGGACTGGCACTCTGCCCCCCACTTTGTGGTGCCCCAGGGTCTCTTAACCTCTCTTGCTTCATCTGTAAAATGGGGGTGAGAACAGGGTTACCCTGAGGAGACGGCATGGGCAGCACCCGGCACGGTGCCGGGACGTTGGGGGGGGGGGGGGGGGGGGGGGGGGGTGGGCGGGGAGCCCGGGCAGGATTCTCCCGGGAAGCCCTGCACGCTGCGAGCACGTGCTGTGGTGTCTCGTGTGCCCAGCTGTCACACGGGCCTCCAGGCACACGGGGAAGGTCTGAAGGGGGTTCAGGAGGGAGGCCGGTGCGCACGTGTGTGCAGGTGCCCGTGAGCCTTGGTCTGAAAGGTGGTGGGTACGGTTCTGAGCCCCGGGCCAGCCGGGGGCGGGGGGGGGGGGGGGGGCCCGGAGGGCTATCAGCAGCCACCGTGCGTGCCAAATGGGCCCACTTGCAGGCGAGAGGGGGTACATCCCTGGGGCTGGTCGAGGGGCCCACAGGGTGAGAACACTCTCTCCTTGTGTTCTGCAGTACGCAGGGGAGGTACCCGAAAACCAGGTGGAGGTGGTGGTTGCAAACCTGACCGTGATGGACCGAGATCAGCCCCACTCGCCAAACTGGAACGCCTTCTACCGCATCATCAGCGGGGACCCCTCGGGGCACTTCAGCATCCGCACGGACCCCGTCACCAACGAGGGCATGGTCACCGTGGTTAAGGTGGGTGCCCTCCTCACTTCCCGCCAGCCGTGGCGAGCTCCGCCCCGGGCCGCGACCCTGGGACCCACCTGCTGGACCGGAGGCGGGCTCCCGAGGACCTGGCCGTGTGACCTCCAGGGACTGGGCGGCCTGACCTGCCACACCCCCCCCAGCCCCCCAGAGACCACTCTCCTGTCCCCTCCCTGACGGCCACATCGCTGCCTCAGTCCAGGAATGGGTGAACCCCATCCCTGGATCCCGGAGATAAATCCAGCTCAGCCACGAAGGAGTGTTTCCTTGTCCGGCATGGCGGGACTTATTTGTCTAACGTCTGAAGATTTGTCATGTACCTTTCTGAACAGCTGAGGCCTGTGCCTTCCCTTCCCGGTGCTGTGTTGATCCAGGATTTGGTGTCGCAATTTATAGACAAATGTCAAGACCAGTGTTGGGGATGGGGGTGTGACGACGGGGGGGCAGGGTGAGGGGCTTGGGGGGACTCCTGCGTCCCCAGCGCGGTCCGGGAGACAGGACTGCGTGCTCGTCAGAAGTCACAAGTGAGTCCTACCACATGTGCACCTAAGACTGAGTTTCACGGCCCTTAACGCTGGGCGCACAGGCGGCCGCACCGTCCCCACGGAGCCCGGACCGCGTGTGCAGATGGCATCCGTCACCTGCACCGTGCTTCTCCGTTTTTCCTTCTTTGCGTTGTTACCCACCCGGGGCTTTCCTCCAGACTCTCGGTTCAAAGTCTTTTTAAGGCAAGATGGGTGTTGGAAAGCACCTTCGGGTTAATTTTGCGCTCTTTGGTAGACAGCATCCTTTCAGATGTTGTCTTGCAGAGGAGGGTGGCCAGGAGGGGGCGCGGGCGGTGGGGGGCAGTCCGGGGAGGCGGCCGGCTCTTGGCTCCCTTACCGCGGGCACGGGCCAGTCGCCCTCGCTGTGCCCCGGACGCGCAGGGCTGTCGCTGACACCGCAGTAGATCCTGGACAGAGAAGGGCAGGGCGGCGCCTGGAACAGCGCCTGGAAGGCAGTGAGAGCTCACCTGACAGGAACAGCTGCTGTCATGACACCGACTGGCTGCCTCCCCACCCATCCCCCAGTGTTCAAGGAAGGTCACCTCAATCCCACCAGGGTCCCCAGGTCCCTTGGAGGCATCGGGCCCTGTGTTGGGTACACATCACTGCCCGGCCTGCAGGAGTTGACAGTCTGCAGGGGGGTGTGAGAAGGAGCCACGGAGACGTTCTCGCCGCAGGCGTGCGTGAGGTGTGCCTGCCTTCTGTCACACCACCCGGCTGCTGTCTCCAGCCCCTGTGCCCCCCAGAGTCCTGGGACCTCCTCTGCCTTCGGGGCTGACCAGGTGCCGGGTAGGGGAGGAGAGCATCTCTGGGCCACTGCAGAGATGTGTGTGGCCAGCCTGGCCCTCAGCCCCCTGGCCCAGGCTGGCTGCGTTGTCCCTCGGCCCTGAAGTCTGAGGAAATACACAGTCCCCTCGGGCAGGTCTTGCCCTGCCCCCCACGCCCCCGGCCCCCTCCTCCCCAGCCCCACTGGGCCTGCTATCTCTCAGGCTCTAGCCAAGCTGGGGCACAGCCGCTCTGCTCCCAGGCCCCCAGCCCCGGTGGGCATCTGTCACCATCCCCAGCCTCCTCGAGAGCCCCCTGCCTCTCCCCACACGTCCCCCTCCTGTCTCTCCTCCAACCCCAAAACCACAATCTCTCCCAAGGAGAAAACCACAGGCGCAGACCAATCACAGGCCCTTTCTCCTGCCTCACCTGGACCTCAGCTTTTGAAGCAGAAAAGCCAACAATTGGCCTCTTCTGTCCCCCCACCTCGGCAGCAGTAAGGCTCCCAGAGGCCGAAGCGGGGTCGCAGGGGGGCAGGGGACCAGGGGTCGGGGGGGAACAGGGCGTGCGGCCCCCACAAGCCCCTCCCTCCACCAGCCCCGCAGCCCTGCAGGTGACAGCTCCCACCCAGAACCGAATCCCCCCTCAGCAGGGTGCCCCCAGCCCCTCGCCTCTCAGCGAAAGGTCTTGGCCACGTCCGGGGAGGCAGCCACGGTGAGACCAGGGAGCACACACAGCCGCCCTGATGGAAGCTGGAGGGGCAGATTACCTATCGATTTCCCCATTACAAGCGTGTTTTATTTCGCCCTCCGACAGACGGTTACTGGCCGTAACAGTGTTTCTGGAAGGCGTTCTCACTCAGACCGGTGACACTATCTTAATGCATTACACGCAGCGTTAGTCCGTGTCCCCCGGGGACTTGAACCAAGAAACAGGGAGAAAGATTACTTCCTGTGGTGGCTGGTTCGCGGACAAAACCATGACACTTAAGTGGCGTCGCCCCGTCCCCAGCCGGCTCTCGGGGGGTCCTGGGGGAGGCGCTGGGACACCAGCCGCCGTTTGGCCCCGGGGGACCCTGGACACAGCGTGGGTGCAGGTGTGTGCTGTGGGCCTGGAGGCGATCGGACATCAGGACAGAGGAACCGAGCCCACACCTGGGAGGGACAGGGGCTCGTGGCCTCTGGCCTGAAGTCCCCCGGTATGGTTCGGGCCAGCGTGCCTCACCACACTGGCCGCCCGCTGGGGCCGGTGAGGGTCCTGCCCGGGTGACATCAAGGCCCTCCCGCAAACACGCGCCTCGCAGCACCCGGCATCGCGTGCCAGGTGATGGGCAGCGGTGGGAGACCAGGGAGGCGTCAGACCATCCCCCGCCGCCCCAGGCCGACCCACGCTGGCTCTGTGCTGAGACACAAGGTGAAGCCCCTCCTCAAAGGTCTGTGAGGGGCAGGGGAAGACGGCAGTCGTGACACGGCCTGTGCCACGGAAGGACGTGGCGTCTCGTGGTGGGGGTGGGGCGGGGCTCCCGGAGGCCCGCGGGGACCACGCCTGGAGAGGGCGATGGGGACATCAGGCCAGAGCCCCGGTCTCTGCCATGGGGCCGGCCCCGGGGTCTCGTGAAGCCCCGCGCCCACCCCCTAATATTATTCGCTGCTCTTACATTCCTTCGTGTCCTACTTAATACCCCCTCTGTCGCGGTAGCTGAGAAGGCGTGGCTTTGATGCAGTGCGTGTAAGGTTTCTAATGCTCACAGACGAGCTGCTGGGGATGGACCTGGGTGGGGGGGAAAGGGGGCTCAGGTCGGATCAGCGGGGCGGCCCCGCCACCAGCAAGTCGGGGGTCCGCAGCGAAAACTGACACAGCAGATACATTCCTCTCCAAGCAGAAGCACGTTTGACTACTTTCCGTGGAAACTGGCAGGAGTCGGACGGCCGTGAGCCTGTTCCGTATCCCCCGCCATCCACACTTGTGCCTGAAATGCGTTTTTCAGTCCCCGGCCTCGTGATTCTCCACCCCTAAGTATGTCAGGATGCATCACCCTCAGACACGCGTTCCGCTTACGTAACCACGTACCGGACCCGGGCCGTGTTTCCTTCAGAGTCTCCGGTCCAAATCTGTGCTCCATTCCCCTTAACCTTCCTGAAAGTGTCTGTCTGCGGTGGTTTTTCAGACCTGGATCTGAACGGGGTCCCTGCATCCCTTTGGTCGTAGCATCTCTCGAACCTCTCGTACTCTAGAGGATCCCACCGTCCCGTCCACCATCCACCTGTCGTAGACACAGCGGCAGATGGCCGACGGAATCTGGCCCTGCGTGCCGGATTTGTCCAGTCACCTCGTCACGATGTGTCTTGCTCCTCTTCTCCCACAATTCCCGTGCCCTGGGACTTAGACCTGCAGGGTCCCTCCGTGGGGACGAGCTTTGCGGCTGGAGCGGAGGAGTCCCATCAGGAAGCCCCTGGCCGTCCCTCTCTGGCCACGTAAGCCTGCCCACTGAGCTCAGGCGCTGACAGCCCCTTCCGTCCTTGTAGACCTGACTCCCCCTGCCCCCTTATGACCAGCACGCAGGCTGCGGCGTGACGCTTCGTACCCGCAAACGTGCAGTCCTCCGTTGGTCCGCCTCCGCTGGTCTTATCATCTGCTGGTGGCCCTTGTCCGGATACGTGTCTCCACTCGTACAAATCGGTGCTTTTAAGAATCAGTCGTTCCCTGGCTGCGATGAGTCAGTACTAAAGAGCTTGCCCTCGGCAGCAAGGGCTGTGCACTTAAGTGAAAGGCAGGTCGCGGTGGTCAGAGCAGCGGCCCCCCAGAGATGCCCGGGCCCGAGTCCCCGGAACCTGCCAGTGCATAGCAGTCAGCTAGGGGCTCTGGGAGAGGACGCTACCCCGGGAAGTCCGGGTGGGCCCCGTGGACTCAGCCTCTTTGCGAGACAGGGGCAGGAGGTGAGTGTCGGAGGAGCCGTGGGGAAGAGGCAGAGCTCAGACAGCACCACACGGGGCAGGATGCTGCTCGGAAGGGGGAGGAGGGGCCAGGAGCACGGGGGCTCCGGGGGCTGCAGAAGGCAAGTGTCCGAGAGGGCGCGGCCCCGCCCACACCTTGACCTCAGCCCAGCGACGCTGAGTTTTGACTTCCGACCTCCAGAACTGTAAGATAACAAATTGTGTTGCCCTGAGCCACTAAATAGGAACACGAAACCAGGACGGGGCCCGACAGGACACGCGAGATCAATCCTGTATGCGTTACTTCTCTTCGTCCATTCTCAGCCTGGCGGCTGGCCGCGGTCCCTCCGAGTTTCTGCTGCTGCCGTAACAAATCACATCCAGCCTGAGGGAGGCGCTCAACACACACACTATTCTCTCCCATGTCTGGTAGTTGGATGTCCAAAATCAGCTCCACTGGGCCGGAACCAAGGAGCCAGCAAGGCTGGGCTCCCCCTGGGGATTCCATTTGCTTTTTCCAGTTTGGAAACCACATCCCTACACTGTGGCCCTTCCTGCCTCCTCAGAGCAGAACCTCGGTGCTCACACAGCTGATGCTGTGTCCCTCTGTCTCCCCTTGTAAAGACCCTCGGATGGCATTTCAGGCCCCCTGGGGAGTCCTGGGCCATCTCCCACCGCAAGACCCCTAATTTCATCATGTCCACAAAGTCTCTGTGCCATGGGGGGCGACGTGGTCACAGATTCCAGACATCAGGACCTGGACGTCTTTGGAGACCACTCATCATCCCACCAGAGCAATAAACAAAATGTGTGTGTGTGTGTGTGTGTGTGTGTGCACATGTGTTCATTTTCTCACTACGGTTAAGAATGCGTGGATTTTTATGTATTCACCGTGCTTCGGTCAGCTGCAGTCATGATCGGTTCTGGCCGGTGGGAACTCCCCTGGCTGGTTCCTGGGTCCCTTCCTGAGTGCTTCCTTGCACTGTGGCCCAACCGGATGCCCCCAGTTCATCTCGCGGCCCGGCCTGCCTCCCGTCTGGGTCGGCCATTTGTCTAGTGAGAAGGGTACTTAGAAGCCAGCATCCAGACAGCGGAGGGGCTCGCTGCTGCCTGCCTGCCGTTTCTCCTCAGGGTTCCAGGGGGCAGAGCGAGGAAGCAACCCTTCACGTGCCCACCCTGCCCGGCTCCATTCACTTCACTGACTCAGATGGCCGTTTTATTCGAATTTAACACTGGAGGATTTTTACTTAACTTCAGTGACTTCATACTCGTCTTTCCTTTCTCGTACCCGGAAAATCTTATTTCCTAAACCACGTTATTACACGCGTTTATTTACCTTATCCTGGAATATGCATCAGAGGCTTTAAAAATAAGCCCAGGGGCCACCTGGGTGTCTCAGTCGGTTGAGCGTCTGACTTCGGCTCAGGTCATGATCTCACGGTTCATGGGTTCAAGCCCGTGTCGGGCTCTGTGCTGACAGCTGGGAGCCTGGAGCCTGCTTTGGATTCTGTGTCTCCCTCCCTCTCTGCCCCTCCCTCACTGTCCTCTCTCTCTCTCTCTCCCTCTGTCTCTCTCAAAAGTAAGTAAACATTAAAAAAGAGAGAGAGAGAGAGAGAACTACCATCTACATATTGCCCTGGTCACCTGAAATCATTATTCTCTTGAGAGTCATGTTGATATATAGTTGACTTCATTTATTTCAGTTTGCTTGCAATTTTCGGGGATCGCTTTACACGCCTAACATTACTCGTACTGTCTTACCAGTGGCTGTGTAAGGTGCCATACGGCTCCAGAGCCAAAGCTCTGTGACGGCGTGTGCCCAGCAAACTCGTGCCCCCGGCCCTTCCCTCCACCCTGTTCCGTCCCCCAGCTGGCAGGGGACCATTTTCACGCGTTTTTGCGATTCACCCCTGCGGTCTTCCTTTCCACAGATGCGAACAGCTACACACACAACCCCGAGCTCCTCCCCCTCCTGTGCACCTGCTCCTGCTCCCCGGCAGATCCCGGAGCTCCATCCGCCTCGGTTCACTGTCTTCCTCATTCCCCACACCTCCCGCTGCGCCCGTGCGGTCCGCTCGGCTCGCCCAGCCGGCGCTCTGGGCATCCGGGCTGCCTCGGGCGCGCGCCCTCCGTGAACCACCCAGATACCGCGGGGGGGGGGGGGGGGGGGCCCGTCCATGCGGGGGTTACCCCGCAAGGGTCTGAACAGAAGTCTGAGGTGCTGCTACAGGGGGTCCCGTCACGTCCTGGGGTGTTGTGTCATGTCGTGTCGCGTTGCTTCCTGTGAGACTGCCGCAGCCCGCCTTTGAGCCGTTACGTGCAGTGACGTGTGCCGGGGCCCCAGCGCCTCCGTACAGCCTCCCTCCCTCCCTGAGCTCTGGCATTTATCAGTCAGGCTCCCGGTGCCCCAACAGGGCGTAACCGGAAATCATGTTAGCGCAGGGGCCACGCCAGAGGAAAGGGAACCCACAGACCTGATGCGTGAGTGTCCTGAGGCTGCTGGGCGGGTCAGAACAACAGAAGAGGACCCCCCCCGTGGCACCTAGTAGGGCACCCCTAGACAGGCAGCAGTGGGGGCCTTGAGCGAGCCAGGCTGGAGGGAGCGGCACCTGACGAGGGAGCCGCAGAGGGGTGCCGCCACCGGGAGCCGGAGCCCCCGGGAGCCCTGCCACTGACGTCGCACGGCATGACGGGAAGGCGCGGCGGGGGCCCTTTTCCCCAAACTCTTTCTCCCCCCTCTGGCAAACTCCACGGGAAGCCAGAGACAAGGGGCCGGCCTCCCTAGGGACCGGCCTCCTGGGCACAGAGCGGGCGGGAGGCGCAGGCACAGACTGGGGCGGCGGGTGCAGACCAACCAGCCCACGGCCCCCACCCTCTGAGCCAGCCGCGTGGGTGCCCGTGCCGGCTCACCCCCTGGGGCCTCCCTTGTTCCAGGCAGTCGACTACGAGCTGAACAGAGCGTTCATGCTGACCGTGATGGTGTCCAACCAGGCGCCCCTGGCCAGTGGGATCCAGATGTCCTTCCAGTCTACGGCAGGGGTGACCATCTCCGTCGTGGACATCAACGAGGCACCCTACTTCCCCTCGAACCACAAGCTGATCCGCCTGGAGGAGGGCGTGCCCACCGGCACCGTACTGACCACGTTTTCGGCAGTGGACCCCGACCGGTTCATGCAGCAGGCCGTGAGGTGGGTCCCGACCCGTCTTGTGCGTCCGGGCAGGGGGCACCAGGAGCTCCGGGCTGGGGACGGCGGGGACCACCCGGCCCGTGTGATACAGGCGCTCACCCAAGAAGGTGGAAAGTTTTCCACACGTTCAGCAGTATCTCGAGTCAGGTCGGTCCTGGTCCAGGTTGCTGCAAGTCCCTTGGCCTCTCCGTCTTAGCTCCTCAGTCTCCCCGTCTGTAAAGAGGGGGCAATGAGAGTATCTGCCTCCTGGGGTCCTTGTGAGGATCGGGAACCCGTCCGCCACGGCGACCGTGAGCCGCTGTTGAGGGAGGACCCCATCCGGGGCGGCAGGGAAAGCCCCGGGGTCCAGGCGGGCGCCCCGCGAGGGCCGCGTCCTGCCAAGTGCAGGCTGGCGGGTCCGGTGGCCAGGGCAGGCCGGGGGCTCGGGGTCACTCCCCCCTTCACCTCCTCACCTCCTCCTCCTCAGATACTCCAAACTGTCGGACCCAGCAAACTGGCTGCACATTAATGCCACCAACGGTCAGATCACCACGGCAGCCGTCCTTGACCGCGAATCCCTCTACATCAAAAACAACATCTACGAGGCCACCTTCCTGGCAGCTGACAACGGTGCGTCCCACTCCAGGGGGCGACTGTCGGGTGCTCACCCCTGCCGTGCGCTTTATGGCAGGGAGACCGAGTGAGGCCTGTCCAGCACCCGGAGAAGGTGGAGGAGGGGAGCAGGGGGGCACCCGCCACGCCAGGTGTCCTGTGCGGAGCCGCGAGGGGACCTCATCGTCCTTCAGTGCCCTCGGGCAGGCCCCTCTCTGCACGCATTCAGAGCTCTGGGCTGCCTGACCACCAGAGGGGGCTGGGGAAGGGACTCCTCCAAGCAGCCCTGGGGCTGCCACCCCTTGTGACTGACCACCCCTGACCCGGACCCCGGCAGCCTCAGTCCGAGCAGGGGCCCACGAGGGGCCCCAGAGGCAGGGCAGACACCCGTGAGAAGCCACGTGCCAACCACATGAGCCCTGGGAGCCCGGAGAGGGTGACGGCGAGGCCCCCGAGCCAGACCTGGGAACCCCAAGGAGCCTCGGGTAGGGGTGAAGGTGAACTGGGCAGGGATGAGGGAGGGAGGGCTGAGCAAAGGCGGCAGCAGTGGAGCCAGGATGGGGCAGGAAGAAAGTTCACGCGCACTGGGGCCTCCCAGGGATGTGGACAGATGGGTGCTGGGACTCCAGGCCCCACGGCCACCCCGCCCCGGATCCAGGGCACCCAGGAGCCGGCAAGGCCCAGAGCCCAGAGTGTCTACCCAACTCTGCACAGGAGGGGAGAGGAAAGATCCCAGAGCCAGGAATCAGTCCCGGCACCACTTAGTGGTGGGGAGAGACCTGACCGCTCCGTGCCCCAGTTTCCTCCTCTGCAAAGTGGGGATAACCCTACCGCCTCCCCTGGGGCTTTGAGAATTGATGAGCTAGTGCCCCTTGAAGCACTGGGAACAGGGCCCAGCCCAGGTCAGCGCCACTGCGAGTGCTGTCATTGCCACGAGCTCCTGCTTTGTGCCAGGCGCTCATCAGCCGACCGAAAAGACAAGGCTGACATTCCAGGGGCCCGTGTGTCAGCTAGAACCAGGTCCAGCCGCGTAACGGTGATAGAAATCGCAGCGTGAGTGAGGTTTCTTTTCTCCCACGCGAAAGAAGACTGGAGGCAGGCCGGCAGCCGTGGGTCTGGGGTCTGGTTTGAGAAAGCAGGCTCACTCTGGCCACCTGTGTGTCTTCAGCGAGCTACAGCACGGTCCACAATGGCTGCCGGTGCTCCAGCCGTCACGACCACATGCCGGCAGACAGGAGGAAGACCAAGAAGGGCAGGGACACATTTCTGCCCTTCTAAGGACTTCCACCCCCAGCTCGTAAAGGCCAGGACTTAGCCACGAAGCCACGTTTCATTGCAAGGGATGTTGAGAAATATGTCTTCTGGCTGGGCAGTGATGATCCCAGATAAAATCTGGGGCTCCAGGTCTTTTAAAGACAAACAGGGAAATGGATATCAATGGACAACTTAGCAGTCTCTTGGCCCCACGAGACGAATGAGAAACAAGTCAACCAGATAATTTCAGGGAGCAAGGTCTGGAAGAAAACAAAGCAGGGCATGGGAGGGAGGGGCCGGGGCTTCCACTGTGCTCCCGAGCCGTGCGGCCAAGACCTGTGGGACCAGAAGGAACAAGCCAAGGGAAGATGGGGTCTCAGGGGAGTCCCAGAGTTAGGCAGCAGCATGTGCAAAGGTCCTGAGGCAGACCTACGCCCGGTGGGTTCTAGGACAGTGGTGCCGCTGAGGCTTCAGGAGCAAGAGTAGCCCTCGCACAAAGGCTCATCCCACAGCAAGTGAAAGCTGGGGCCCGGTCACCACCTGCTGGCCTCCCTCCTGGCTTCCCTGACCCTCGGGGTCTGCAAAAGCCCGGCCCTGGAAGCTGACGTGAGGTGCGCCAGCCCCGCTGGTGGGGGTGGTGCCCCTCCTCCAGCAGCTCAAGCTGCCGGATTAGAAAGTGGTTTTAAATGAACCCGTGCCCAAGCAGCAGAAGGTAGAGGGCAGCCTGAAAAGGGGAGGCTGCACCCAGCCTCCTAGGATCGGAGGACGGGCTTTGCCGCAAGGAGCCCAGGCTCGGGAAAGAGAAGGCGGGTGCCGGCGGCACGGGGCCCGGAAGGGGTGGGTCCCGGCTGGTGAGCGCCGTCTGCAGCCGTGCATCAGTAGAGCTCTGCGTGAGTGCTGTGGGCAACGGTGGGCATGTGCGTGTGTGCACATTGTGCGTGTGCGTGTGCATGCGTGTTGAGTGCTGTGGACAACTGTGTGAGTGCCGTGGGCAACTGTGCGTGCACGCGTGCGCGTGCAGACATGTGCGTGCGCGTGAGTGCTGTGGGCAACTTGTGTGTGCGTACATGCACATGTGTGCATGTGTGTGTGCGTGCATGTGTGCGCGTGCATGTGTGTGTGTGCGTGCATGCACGCGTGCATGGGCACGTGTGTTTGCATGTGTGCGCATCCATGAGTGCACGTGTATGCGTGTGTGTGCACATGTGTACACATTGTGTTGCGTGCATGGATGCGTGTGCATGCACCTGTGTGCTGTGGGAGACTGTGCACATGCATGCATGCACACGTGTGTGTGCGCATGCGTGTTGCATGTGTGCGTGCACGTGTGCACCGGTGTGTTTGCTGTGTGCACGTGCATGCGTGTGCATGTGTGCACATGCGTGCGTGCATGTGTGCATGTGTACATGTGTTGCGTGCACGTGTGTGCTGTGGGCGACTGTGCACATGCATGTGTGCACACGTGTG
>NW_026057578.1:1934964-1938504 GCF_023721935.1 Panthera uncia | reverse complement strand
GTGCTGTGGGCGACTGTGCACATGCATGTGTGCACACGTGTGTGTGCATGCACACACGTGTTGCATGTGTGCAACGCGTGTGTGCGCGCACACACTGGCAGCTCCACAGCTGAGTGGTTGTGTGTGTTGTACAGCAGGTGTTGGTGCAGGCTCAGGGCTGTGGACGTGGCCGGGGATCCATCCCTGGGTAGGGCGGTGGGGCTGGGGTGGGTCCCACGTGCATCATCGTGTGCCCGTGGTCGTGGAGAATCAGGAGCAACCCCGCACAGTCACCCTGTGCCTGTCCCACAGGGATCCCCCCTGCTAGTGGCACCGGAACCCTCCAGATCTATCTAATCGACATCA
The DNA here is from genome assembly GCF_023721935.1 of Panthera uncia. Classification (NCBI taxonomy): domain Eukaryota; kingdom Metazoa; phylum Chordata; class Mammalia; order Carnivora; family Felidae; genus Panthera; species Panthera uncia. The sequence continues at coordinate 1,938,159 of NW_026057578.1, read as the reverse complement.
ATGACAACGCCCCCGAGCTGCTGCCCAAGGAGGCACAGATCTGTGAGAAGCCCAGCCTGAACGCCATCAACATCACCGCGGCCGATGCCGACGTTGACCCCAACATTGGCCCCTACGTCTTCGAGCTGCCCTTTGCCCCGGCCGCCGTGCGGAAGAACTGGACCATCACCCGCCTGAACGGTGAGCCCGCCTCCGGCACCAGCAGAGTGGACACGTCTGGGGCGCAGCACCCCAAGGGGGCCCACGGAAGAGTGAGCGGTGGGGACGGGAGCCCTTTCCCCCCCACCGGACCCCCACGAGGCAGGGGACGCTGGCCGTGCTCCAGTCCGTCCCTGAGGGGGCCATGAAGGCAGTCCCACTCTTAGAACGAGCACGGCCATCAACATCCTGCAGCCCCAGCCACTCATGTCTGTGACTGCTTCCTGCACGCGGCACTGACTGGCGGGACCCTGACCGATCTATTTCCGAGGGCAGTTTCCTAGGTGTGGATTTGTTGTATAAAAGGGCATCCAGATTCTGAAATTTTCTAGCACCGAGGATGCATCCGGAAAGGTCACACCAATTTGTAGTTTGACCAGGAGTACAAGAGAACACCTGCTTACCCAAGCCCTCACCAACACTGAATGTCATTATTTTCTGGTTTTTAGAAAATGTTTTATGTTTATTTTGAAAGAGAGAGTGTGTGAATAGGGAGAGGGGCAGAGAGAGAGAGAGAGAGAGAGAGAGAGAGAGAGAATCCCAAGCAGGCTCCATGCTGTCAGCAAGGACCCCAATCCAGGGCTCAATCCCACGAACCATGAGATCACGACCTGAGCCGAAATCGAGAGTCGAACGCTTAACTGACTGAGCCGCCCAGGAGCCCTGAATGTCAGTTTTAAAGAGCATTTTCCCAATATTAGCCAAAATCATTGTCTCCGTTTTCATCTCTTAACTACCAGTGCCCTCTTTTCATCTATTCATTGGCCATTTGCTGTTTCTTCCGTTAATTGTTCAATGCCCTTGCCTAAATTTCTTTGAGGTTTTTTTGTAATTGATTTGGCAGAACTCTTTATATATTAAGGAAGTGACTTCTTCATCCTACACGTTGCAATTGCTCTTTTCTTGAACTGACAATATCTTTTCACTTTACGGAACGATCTAGCGCGTGCGTGTGTGCGTGCGTGCATGGACCAAATATAGTTTAGATTTTCGTGCTGTCAGACTCTCTGTCCCCTCGAAGTCCTGGGGTAAAGGAGTGCTGGCTGCAGACTGAACGAAGCCTGTCCTGCCCCTCTGCCAGGTGACTATGCTCAGCTGAGCCTGCGTATCCTCTACCTGGAGGCTGGAATGTACGATGTCCCCATCATCGTCACAGACTCCGGGAACCCTCCGCTGTCCAACACGTCCGTTATCAAGGTCAAGGTGTGCCCGTGCGACGAGAACGGCGACTGCACCACGGTTGGCGCCGTGGCGGCGGCTGGTCTGGGCACCAGCGCCATCGTGGCCATTCTCATCTGCGTCGTCATCCTGCTCAGTGAGTACGGCTGAGCCACGCATGCGCACCCGTGCTCACACGCGCATGCGCCGCTGCTCACGGCGCGGCCCCTGCCCCCACAGCCATGGTCCTGCTGTTCGTGGTGTGGATGAAGCGGAGGGAGAAGGAGCGCCACACCAAGCAGCTGCTCATCGACCCCGAGGACGACGTGCGTGACAACATCCTCAAGTACGACGAGGAAGGGGGCGGCGAGGAGGACCAGGTGAGGCACGTGGCCGCGGCCCCCTCCAGGCTCGCAGCTGGAGGGCGTTTTGTCCTTCGTCTCGGTGCGGAGGGGCCCACGCACCTGCCAGGGCAGCAGAGATGGGCGTGGCCTCCCTGCCCGCCCTCGCCCGCACCCGGGGGCTGGCACGGCGCCCCCCATCCCGCTCTCCCCCCTTAGCCGGGACCCCAGCCCTGTCCCCCCACCCCCGGCCCGCGCGCACAACGGGGACGTGCACGGGGCGCCTGGGAGCGTGGACTCCAGGGAGCTGCCTGGCTGGACTCTGGGTCTGAGGTGGCCGTGGGGGACTTGGGGCGGCTGTGCACCCCACTAGAGCTCAGTGCCCGCTTAAGACAGGTGAACGGGAGCCCCAGCCCCGGGCTGTTCCCGGGAACAAAGGAGGCGCGTCCTGGCAGGGGCGGGGTGCGGTCCCCGGGGCCCTGGGGGAGCGTCAGACCGGCGAGGGCAGCCTGGGGTCACGGGCAGGACTGGGCTTTGCGGGGAGGGCAGACCGGGTGACGGGACGGGGCGGCAGGCGCGCTGGGCGCCCCTGCCCGCGGCCCCCGCTGGTACCCCCGCCCGGCCCCTCCCCAGGACTACGACCTCAGCCAGCTGCAGCAGCCGGAGTCCATGGAGCACGTGCTGAGCAAGGCCCCGGGGGTGCGGCGGGTGGACGAGCGGCCCGTGGGCGCCGAGCCTCAGTACCCGGTCAGGCCCGTGGTGCCGCACCCGGGAGACATCGGGGACTTCATCACCGAGGTGGGTGCTCCGCACGGGGGCGAGGCCGCCCGAGCAGGGCCGCTCCGCTGAGCAAAAGGCCCCGGTACCGCGCACAGGCCGCAGCCCCTCCCCGCGTGGGGCGGCCAGGCCGGGCTGCCGGGACAGATCCAGACCGGGGCTCAGGGGTCACCCTGTCCTCAGCGCCCCTGTGACCGCAGGGGCCCCGCGTGTCCCCCGGTCTGCTCTCTAACGCTGACGCCTCAAGGGGGGCTGGCGACGTGTGTACCCCGCCCGTGTCAGAATCTAACCGTAAAATAACTGACTTACACAGATCGCAGCCCAGGGGGTGGTTCCGCAGAGACACAAAGGTGTCTCAGGACGCTCCTGAGACGCGTCACCAGCCGCAGGTCAGAGTTCTTCAACTGCCCCAGAGCTGATCTGCCTCAGGCGGCACTTACTCCCCGGGACGTGATGAAATTTCAAAACCCTTAATCTGGGATTCAAAGCCCATTTCGGATAATTCTTAGAGAAAAGTAAACATGGAAACTTCAAACCATTCTTACGGAGGGGTGATACGGGTGCCTTTCCCAGGGCAGGGCTGGGCAGTGAGGTGTGTCGCAGCCAGCGGTCGCTGTGGGCACCCAGGCCACCCCGCAGTGACCGCCCCGGGGCCAGCGGGAGCCCCTCCCCATGGGGAGGGGCAGCCCGGGGCCAGCGGGAGCCCCTCCCCACGGGGACC
>NW_026057578.1:1929102-1934954 GCF_023721935.1 Panthera uncia | reverse complement strand
GGGAGGGGACAGCCCGGGGCCAGCGGGAGCCCCTCCCCACGGGGACCGCCCCGGGGCCAGCGGGAGCCCCTCCCCACGGGCTCAGGAGCAGGGGTGTGCACCCACCACCCCCACGGTCCCGGAGGAGGCCACAGGACCCCTCGGGCGGAGAGCGCAGCTGCTGGCGGGAGGAGAGAGGGCCAGGGCGCACGGGGAGGGGCTCTGGCAACACCTGCTGCGTCCCCGGTTTTGTTCACGGGACGGTGACCGTGGGGCAACTTGAGACTTCTGACTTGTGGCCACCTCAGGGTCACATTCCAAGTGGCAGAGACACGGGATCGCGACCCGTCTGCCCCCTGGGGAGGGGCTGCTCCCAGGCGCAGGCCCCGCCCAGCCCTCTTGCCTCACGGTATCGGTGTGGCCTCCAGCATCTGGTGTGCCACCTGTTCCCCCTTCCCTACACCCCAGCCCTACTCCGTTCTCTGAGGCCCCTCGGTTAGACAAGGCCGCACTTAACGGAGAACCTACTGTATGCAAAGCTCAGCCTCCTGGCCTGCCCCCCCACGCTCCCGGGCGCCCCCGTGTCCCCCACCCCTCACCCCGTGTCTCTGTGACCCAGGGCCTCCGAGCCGCGGACAATGACCCCACAGCTCCCCCCTACGACTCCCTGCTGGTCTTCGACTACGAAGGCAGCGGCTCCACCGCGGGCTCCGTCAGCTCCCTCAACTCGTCCAGCTCCGGGGACCAAGACTACGATTACCTGAACGACTGGGGGCCCAGGTTCAAGAAGCTGGCGGACATGTACGGAGGCGGCGAGGAGGACTGAGCCGCAGAGGGGCCTGTGGGAGGCGCCGGGCCGCCCGGCTCCCTGCGGACGTGTCCTTTAGTGGTGTGTTAGGGGGTCCCTCCCCGCCCCAGCCCCCCCAACAGGCGCGCGTCGCCCACCGCAGTAGCTGGCTGGCGCTGGAGGAGAGCGCGAGGCACTCTGTCTTAACTTGAATTTCCTAGAACAGAAGCACTGTTTTTAAAAACAAAAAAAGAAAAGTGCCTTTTGGTACATGTATCAGATTCCCTCAAACTCAGGAGTGACTAAAAGCAAGCAGACAGACCACGTACGGCCCCCCAACCCCAGTCCTGAGCGCCCCCCCCCCCCCCCCCCGCCCGGCCCCCACCTCTAAGGCCCCAATTAAGAAAATGGGGGGAAAAATGTCTTTTTTTTTTTTTTTTTTTTTTTTTTTTTTTTTTTTTTAAGTGGGTGATTTGCTTCACAAAATTTACAAAGAAAGCCCAGTTTGGGGTCCAAATCCCAACGGCCCTTCCGAGCCCTCCAGCGTTGCTCTACACGGTGGGGGTCTCCTGGGCCCTCAGGTGTCCTTGAGGCTGGAGGGCTGCAGGAGACCCAGCCGCAGAAAGCTCCCCGGGGGCGGGCCAGGCCTGTCCAGCAGACGCACTGCTGTGTGCACTTGGCTTTCAACGCGTCTTTGGCTGCCCTCCGACTCTAGACGCTGTAAATAGCTGGGGCGGGTGGGGTTCCCAGGGGCTTCTCTGATGCTCACCATCTCTTCCCTCGGCTGTCCCCGGGTCCCTCCCCAGAGACAACTGTCACCCCAAACTCCACCCAAGTCCCCGTTGCCTTTGGTCCGGAAGAATACAGCGTCCCAAGAAGCCACAGCCCGAACCAGCCAGCATCCCCGAAAACCCTGCCATGAGCCCTCCGCCCCTCGCGACTGGATTCCCGAAGGACCCCGTCAGAGGCCCGGCCCCCGAGAACCGGACACATCCGTGAGGGCCGTGCGGACGGCAGGCAGGGCCGGGAACCCGCACAAGCCACAGCCCTTCTGCATCGGAGTCTCCGATGCTCCTGAGCTCACGTGCGCAGCAAAGACCTGCTCCAAGTGGCCAGGCTGCCCTGACATTGCTGTGCCATGGGTCCCACAGATGTGTCTGGACGGCACCCACCTGAAACAGCAGCCCATCTCCTTTCCTTTGGACCCAGCTCAGCCCCGAGCAGCTGCTCAGACTCCGAGAGTTGCAACAGCCCTTTGCACAGGCAGGTCCGACGCATACACCAGACTCGAGAGTCCGTTCCGCAGGACGTGAAAGGCGCCGTGTCCCCGGGGCCCACTGGGGAGACCCCACCGCGTTTGTTCTCTGGGTGAGAAGAGGCTCCTTGGTCCCCGGTGGGAGAAGACAGCCTCGCAGGAGAACCCTGGTCTATTCACAGGCTCCCCAAGAAAGGGGCCGAAGGGTGCACTGGCTGTGGGCGGGACTTGGCGCTGGGGTGCCCTCGGGGAAGCTGGCTTGCCTCGGTTTCCTGCCCTGGAGCCTTGAGGAAAAGCTTCAAGGGCTTGGGGAGGTGGGGAGGGCTAGGGCTCAGCTTGCTGTCCGTGCTGTCCGTCTGGTTGTCTTTGATGCAGTCTCAGCCTGTGGCCTGTCCCCCTGCCTGTGGTCACCCTCTTTTCCAAACAGCTTTGGCCTCAGAGGTGTACATGGGGCACGTGTGTGTGCGCGTGTGTGCAGTGGGTCTGGGTTTGTCCCCACCAGACGGCAGGCTTCCTCTGCGTGCCAAACTCCTTGCCAAGTCCGCCGTTCTCCCAGAGCTGAGCTGGGGCCGTGAGCACCGGTGTGTGGCCGGCTGCTGGTGAGGCTGAAGTGGGTTCTGCCCCTGACCCCCTCCCCCTGCCTGGGGAGGAAGGGAGGGACAAAGACAGTCACCGTGTCACACGCTGGAAGCCCCGTCTATGCAGACGTGGGGCAATCTCGTGGGGGGTGGGAGGGCTGTAAAGGGGGACTAGGACCCCTGTCCAAAGCCGAGCTATGCAGATGCCTCGGGGCCAGGCGAGGACTGTCCCTGTGTCTGCGGACGTGGCCATTCGAGGGATTGCTGGTGGGGTCAGGACTGATGGAGGCGAGTTGGAATCTTGTGTGTTTTGTTGTTTTTGGAAAGTTCATCCACCTGTTGAACTTCTAAGTGTGAACACGGTCCGGGCACTGAGGCAGCTGTGGATTCTCCTCTGAAATCCCGACTCTCTCGGGTTTCCGGGGCCCTGGGCTTCCTCAGGGACGGACGTGCCAGGCCTGGCCCAGGACCCGGCCTCCTGCACACCGATCCCGTGGACTCCAGCACAGGTGCCTGTCTCCCCTGCCTCCTCGCCCCACACCCCTGCCCCTCACTGCCGCCCGGCCCCTGATGCAGTTTGCCTAAATCCTACAGGCCGAGGCTGTGGCCGCCAGCTGGACGGGTGTTGACGGGGGACTTCTCACACCCATCCCTGCTTCCAAATGTCTAGACAGCTGCCCCTCTCGCTCGCCCCTGCAGTCCTCGGGGGCCAGAGAAAGATGGGGTTCCCATGCCCTCCCACATCCGCCTCGGAACAGGTTCCGAGGTCAAGCTAGCATTAGCTAGGTGTGCAAGCAGCATCAGACGCCTCTCTCACGTGGCTTGTAGACAACTCGTGCCCGTGATCGGGGCCACGGAGGCCCAGACTCGGCACTGGCAAAGCGCCAGGGCATAGTTTCGTTTCTGTAGGGAATTTCGTTCTGGGAACAGGACACACCTGCACCGTAGGGTGGTGGCGAGAACGCGGCCGTGGTCGGCGGGCATCCCGGCCGAGGACCCCCGCGTCTGTCTGGGCCTCCCAGACAGACAGCCAAACGTCAGGGCCTCGCGATGCCTCAGTTTCCCTAGCGTGAGCACCGGCTGACGCACGGGGCGCCTCTGTCCTCTCCAAGGTACAAAGTTAGGGGAGGGGAGTCTCTGTCAGTGCTAGAAAAAGCACCAAAAAACCCGCAAGGTCTCGCATACGCAGCGCCACGCCCAGCGCGTCCTGCGGAAGCGCTCGCACCGCACGCATGGCGCGCACGTAAGACAGGTTCTGCCCAGCGGGGAGCCTCCTCTGTGTATAATTGGAACGCGTTTTGCTTTTCCTTTTCTCTCCTTTTTCCATTCTGATTTTTGTTTTTTGCATGTTTCTTTTTGAAAATGGACAAAATGTGTAGCAGCCCGCATGACTGTGGTTGTATTGGGGAAAGATACCGGAGTATGACGTGTCCCCACTGCAGCTCTGAGCACCGTGGAGTTAGGCAGACGCCCCAACTTTTTTTGTAACCGTCAACAGCACAACTATTTTGTATTGTTGTTTGTATCATTTTGTACCAAAAAAGCAAAAACAAAAACAAAAAAAGCCAAGGGAAAAAAAAAAAAAAGGGAAGAGCGTCGATGTTTTCTCAATGTGTTTTTAGTGCCCGGCAGTCTTGGTTCCAAACTGAGGAGCGGCTTTGCGGAGCCGCCCTGTGCTGGAGCGGAGTCGGGGCCCTGGCGCACTGCTCCAGACGAGTAAATAAAGTCCCCGTTTTAAATAGTCGGCTCAACCTGGCTTGTGTTTCTCCGAGCATTCGAGAAGCCAGTGGTGCCCCCGGACAGCAGGTGGCCGGATACGGGGCTTCGGTGTCGAGAGCGGGGTCTGTTCATCCGGCAGACGTTTCTGGGGCCCCTGCTGTGTCCCAGGCACGGTTCTGGGCTCCGGGAGCACGCGCGTGAACGAAACCAGGCACGATCCTCCCATCTGTGAGGCCGGGAAAAGCATACAAACGAAAGCCCACAGGCCACAGGTGCCAACGTTTCCAGGTTCTAGAAGTTCTACGTCGAGCCCGCAGGTTCTCCTGCCTTCGTGATGCCACGGACGGCCGGGGTCACCTTGAGAGTCCTCATGCCCCACGGGTCGTCTCAAGGCCCTGGCCGCCTCCCCGCCGTGGAGGCTCTCCATCTGCTGGAAACCCAGCCAGGCCGGGTGGGCCTCAGAAGCGCTCTGATCGGCCCAGCTCAGTCACATGACCTGCCCCTTGCCTCCTGGCTTGCCACTGCCCCAGGGGTGGCTCACACCTCCCCTGCCCCGCAGCCGGGCCTCTAGCGCAGTGCTGGCTGGCAGAGGCCGTGCACCCCAGCCCGACCAGGCTGGGCCGGCAGACGCCCCGCCCTCCTCAAGGAAACTGAGTTCAGAAAGCCCGAGGGGCCACCCTGCTCGCCTGCTGCCAAGTGGTCCAGCCAGACCTGAGCCAAGGGGGCTGCTCCCTGCACCCCAGCCCCCCGCAGAGCTGACTCTCCCAACCTCCCTCCGGCCTTTACTTAGGCACAAATTTGCATCCACAATAACATGCATAACAAAAAGTCACACGGTTAATTACAGGTGCAGTTCATAATTACAGGCACAATTAGCCACTTGCTAATTTTGAGGGTGCCAAGCAAGCAGCTAATTACATGCATAATTAGGCTAGTGTTTTGGGACTGGGACAGGCAGTGGGGGGCGGGAGGGCACAAACTCCTTATCATCAGACCCCCGGAGTGAGGCCCTGGGGGGTGGGGGTGGGGGGAGACTGTGCTAAAGAACAGCCTCCCACACCCGGCTCCCCAGCACAGGGCTGGTCATCCCGGAGGAGTCCAGCTTGGGGCCTCTGGGAAGCCAGGAGGCCCCTTCCCTGGAGGCCCAGGAGGGGCATTCAGTCACTTCACACGGTGCACTGGCAGAGCCCCAGGGGTCTTGGCTCCCCCGCTGACAACCCACCCTGAGGGCCGGGGACCCTGGGACGGGCAGAGGGGCCACAGGCAGCTGCCCAGAGGCCCCATGAGAGGCCCCCTCCCCCAGGACATCACAGGGCCACGGCCTCAGGGGCAGGTCAGCCACCAACCCGAAGCCCGCCCTCCTGGCAAGAGGTCAATGCTGTGGCCTGGGGGAGGGCAGCAGAAACGCTCCTTGATCCGATTAGGGCCAGGGCTTGAGGATGGACGCGGGGGGGGGGGGGGGGGGGGGGGGGGCGGGGAGGAGGGGGGGGCAGGGGGACCGGGCGCGGGGGGCGCCCCCCCCCCGGCCCCGCCC
>NW_026057578.1:1924073-1929002 GCF_023721935.1 Panthera uncia | reverse complement strand
GGCGCGGCGGGCGTGGGCGCGCGGGCAGGACGCGCCTGCGCCACGGAGGGGGGGCGGTGAGAAGGGGGAGCGGGGGGCGCGGGGGGGGGAGGGGGGGGGGGGCAGGAGCAGATGGTGGACTGAGGAGCCTAAGGCTCGTGGGGGCCCCTATCCCGGATCTGCCCCAGGCGTGGGGAGGACTTGCTCTCGGCTCTGGCCATGTTGCTGGCTGTGCCCGTGGCACAGCCACACGTGGACAGTCTAGAGCTCAAGATGAGGCCAGCAGGAGTGGGTCTAGGGTGTAATCAGGGCTGCGAGTGGACCCCGGGGCGTGTGTTCTAAGGGGGAAGGGAGAGCCCGTGAGATGCAGGACAAAACGAGAAGCCCTCACGTTCCAGGTCAAGGTGCCACAAGCCATTGCCCGCCTCCCAGTGACAATACCACTGATGGACAGACCAGTGGCCGATGGCGCCATTACCTCTGTCCCGGAACGTCCACCTTAGAGCTGTTTTACCTGAGAAATAGACGTCTAATCTGAACCTGATTTTAACAGACAAACACAGACTGGGCTCTGCCTCGTGGGAGTGCAGAGCAGGTGTCCCCACCTCCTCTCCCCTCTGACCCCAGACCCTGAGTAGCCCGGGGAAAGGTCACCCTTCTCTCCGCCCACACATTCCTCCCCCGATCCGCCCACCTGATGCTGCCCAAGCTGGTGTCCCCAGGAGCTGCCCTGTGCCCTGACAGCCCAAGGCCAGGCTGGGGGTGGGAGGAAGGCGCTGGGCTCTCACAAGGCGCCAGATGCCTCGACACAGGGTCTCACGGTGAGAAGTGCAGGAAACGCTCTGACACGCAACTCCGGGGAGGACGACAATGGCTGACTTATGAGGCCACTTCAGTCCTGTTACCGTTAGCAAAGAACATACAGAGCACGGACCCCACTGCCCCCTGTGCCCCCACAACGGCCCTGAAGGGCTGTGAGCCCTGCTCCCACATGCCACCAAGGCTTGGGCGACTGCCTTCTCGGGCACCTCCCCGTGAGCGGGAGTGCTGGCCAGCTAACCCGGGCCTCGCCCCTCGGCGCTCAGGGCCCCTCTCTGCGCACAGCCCTGCGGCACCTGAGACCCAGGGCCAGTGCGTGGGCACAAACGGTGGTGGTTCAACACCCTCCAGTCTGCGGCTTTCAGCAGCCTCACCGGAGACGGAAGGGGCCTCAGCCACTCGGGGGGGGCGGGGGGGGGGGGGGGGCAGGGTCCCTCCTTAAGTGGGACCTAGGCCCAGAGGCTCCCACAGAGGGCCCGTCCCACAATGCCCACAGCTCCGCACCTGCTGTCCTGACCAGTGGACTCCTGAGGCTGGGGTGGCAGTAACCTTGTCCTGACTGAGGTCCTGACCCTCAGGGGTCACATCGGAATGGGGGGCACGTGAGCCATCAGGACAGCAGCATCAGGCCCCACCAAATATGGGTCCTCGGGACCGACAGGGAGCATGGGCTCTGGGTGCCCACTGAAGGGCAGAGGGAGTGGTATGTGGCCGGGTGGCAGGGGTCGCTCATGCAGGCCTGAGTCGCCGGCTTCTCCTTCCACCCTCCCGACACGCACGCTCCCTCATACACCCCCAAACGCCCACCAGCTCACCGGCCGAGCCCCCAGGCTCACACCCTCACCTGCATAGGCACGTTCCCCGGGCTCCCACAGGGCGCTGTCCGCTGTCCGCAGTGCTGACCCTCCGACTGGCGGCGCTCCTGCTGCGTGGCTTCTGGAAATGTCCATAGGAAATTCCGCATTCTAGGAACGAACTGTCTGCTTGGACATTTACCTCAGAGACCACCGTGGGGACAGGGAGGGGTGAGGTCCGGCCCCCTGGGCTGCAGCCACAGGGACACTGCTGCGCCGGGCAGTGGGCTCCCGGGGGCTCCGTCTGCACAGCCTCCCGGGAAGGCCCACGTGGCCCTGAGTCTTCAGACTTCTCTGTGGGAAAAGCTCTCCCACGCGGGACCCTCCTCCTGTGCCCTCAGTCTCTCCTCACGGTCTGTATTTCTGTCTTTACAACAACTTAGTGACTTAACATTTACATGCTGTGGTCTGTCCCCCCACGTTAGCAGGGCAGCGACCTCCCTGGCTGTCCCTGCGAAGTTCCCAGCACCTGTCAGGGCGTGGCTGGGAGGAGCCCCCCCCCGCCCCCCCCGCCCAGCTGAGAAGTCCCAGGGGCAGCAGCGGGAGTGTGGCCAGAGCCCGGCTGGAGTTAAGACCCGGGGTTTCGTCCAGTTCTGTCCTTCCTGGAGCTCGTGACCCTGGGCGGGTCCCTGAAGGTCTCCGGGGCCACACCAGCTGCACTGTGGGCAGGTGGGGAGACGAAGTGAGATGCGACAGAGGCCAAGCGCCCGCGAGCACTCAGGACAGCCCAGGGAGTATGTGGGGGCGGGGAGCCCAGCCGCATGGCCCGTCGTCCAGGGCCGTGTGCTCCTGTTACCAAAGGAGCAGAGCATGTGCGCGGCGTGAGGTGTGTGTGCAGACGGCACACAGCCCCCAGCCCCCAGGTAGCCAGCGGGCATGTCGCTCCTGGGCCACGGGGGGCAGCTGCGGAGGGGCTGGTCTCCTTTGCCGAGACCTCCACCCACCACCACCGGGAAGGAGGCATCGATCTCCGCTCTCCGGGGGCAGAAACTGGCTGAGGTGGAGGCAGAGAAGCCACATCGACTGGCTCGGATGGTTAGGGCTTTTGTTGGCTCAGCAGAGGGCAGGCTGGCGTTGACTTCTGCCCACGGTGTTGAGCCCGGCCGGCCCACACCCACCCACCCAAACCGTCCCTCCCTCTTCGTACGGCCACCAAGGCCCCTGGACCCGCACCCCACAGAGAGTGACCTTGCCTCCCCCCCCCCAACTGCGCAAGACTGACGGGCCCCCTTGGAGGGGACACCCACCCGGAGCTGGTAGGGGCCCTGGAAGAGCAGCCCCCAGGGAGGGGCAGGGCAGACCCCCGAGGAAGGGGTGTGGCAGCGCAGCATGCCAAGTGACCAGGCAGGGGTGAGCTCCCCGAACCCGGAGCAGGCTCCTGTGCCAGCCGCCACCCTGCTTTTCCCTCCCTTTCAATCTCTGGGATGGTTGTCCTGGAAACCAAGAGGCTGGCGGTCAGGAGCAGGTCTGGAGCAGGCGGAAGAGGCCGGGGGCACAGGTCGTGGGGCCTGCGGGGAGGGTCAGGTGGGGACAGTCACAGACCGGCGGACATCCTTCTCGGCACCCGCCCCTCTGCTGTCCCGGCTGCCTGCGCCATGACCAGCCACACAAAGCCCTGCTCCTTGGTGGCCTTGGAAGTCCCTGTAGCCGAGGTCACTGCGAGGGAGGGGCTGTGTCGGAGAGGAAACGCCAGCTCGGGCAGTGGGGCTCCGGCAGTGGTGAGGACCCCCCGAGCCCCTTCTCTGGAGGGTCCGCACTGAGACCCAGGTCGACCCAGCTTCAGACGTGGTTTGACCCGCACGGCTTGCTGTAAAACGCTCAACTGACGCACCAGTGTCCCGTGGCTGCCGTAACAGAGGACCACAGACTGGGTGGCTGACATCAGGTTGATTTTCTCACAGATCTGGAAGCCACAAGTCCCACACTCGTATCCCCGGGCTGATACCCAAGTGTGGGCGGGGCCAGGCTCCCTGCGCAGGCTCTGGTTAACCTGTAAGCCACGGTGGGGTTTGGGGAGGGGGATGATGCCATTGTCCCCGTTTCAGACACGAGGAAACAGGCTCCGAGGGTGAGGTCACGCGTGCCCAGAGGAGGGGGTGTGAGCCCTGATTCGGCCCTGGGTGCACAGGGGACCCTGGGCAGCTGGGCAGGAACCCGGCAAGGTGTTTAGGGGTAGGTGCAGGCTGAGGGTCCCCTCCCCACCTGCCGGTGCCCAAAAGAGGGGCCTCAGTCCGGTCATGTCCCCCTCAGCCCAGGCACCCCCAGGGCCGTGCAGACATAACCTCAGCCGCGGACCGCACGGCCCGGCATCTCCCTCCTTCCCCGCTGTCTCTTATGTCTGACACCGCCCTACCCTCTGCCCTCCCCGCACGGTGGCGGTCCGCCCGCCTGGCTGCATCGGCCCTGCTCTTCCGGGGTGGGAGTGAGCAGGACTCGGGCAGGTTCCCTTCCCAGAGAGAGGGATGTGGGGGAGCCATGTGGAGGAACCGCTAGGAGCCGGCTCTCGGGACTGGGCTGGATGTGCAGGCCCAACTGAAATGACAAATGAAAATCTAGTCACCGCCTGCCCCCGCACCTCCAGAAAAGGATCAGTGCTGGGCCTGCAGGCACAGCTGCATCCAGTAACACCAGCAAGAAAGACTCTTCGCTCTGCCTCTGCACCGGCTGAGTCTCAGTCCAGCTCCCCACAAGACAGCCGGTCCTACCAGCCCCAACCATGAGGCGCTCCCTCTGAGCCATGCCTGCACCCCCTCTCTGCCCTGCACGGCTCTCCTTCCTAGCACACTTACCCTGCTACCAGCCCCCTGCCACATCCCGGGATCTGTCCCCCGAGATGCAAACGGACTCCGGCACCTCCACCTTCAAACAGCCCACTGGGTCCTCACCAGGGGCACATTCCAGCCCACAACCTCAGGCCCTGGCCGCGCCCACCACCCTCCCACACCCTAGTGCCCCTGGCTTCCCCGGGCAGCTGCCCCCCAGATTCCCTCCCACCTCTCAGGTTCCTGGTCCCCATCTGTCACCATTAGTCCTTGTCCTGGCCCTTGCCTGTTGCCTGGCACCCCCAAAGACCCCCATGGCCACAGCCCCAGCCTGGGCCTTCCCTCCCCCGCAGACCTCCCCCTTCAGTCCACAAACCCCCTTTTGTTCGCCCTGTGCCAAGGCCAGAACCGGGGACCCTTCCGCATCACCCCCTCACATCCGGTCCACAGCCAGAGAGCCCCTCTGCCTCACCCCCCACCCCCCCACACACACACACCCAGCCCAGAATCAGGGG
>NW_026057578.1:1923874-1923973 GCF_023721935.1 Panthera uncia | reverse complement strand
GGGGCCCCTCGGCCTCACATCCGGTCCGGAACCGGGGAGCCCCTCTGCCTCGCCCCCCCCACATCCGGCCCAGAACGGGGGCCCCTCGGCCTCACATCC
>NW_026057578.1:1911223-1923864 GCF_023721935.1 Panthera uncia | reverse complement strand
CCCCCCCCACATCCGGCCCAGAACGGGGGCCCCTCGGCCTCACATCCTGTCGGTCCAGCCACGACCACCTCCACTCCCCCCTCCAAGGCCACCCGCCGCCCACCTGTGCCTTCCTCTGGGCCACTTCCTGGCCAAGCCAGTCTGCACTGGGACGCCAATTTGCTTTTTATTCTCATCCACTCATTTTGGCATCTCTGAGCTATCGTTGACGTCGGGCACCCCGCACATGCTTACAGCGCGCCATCTGGAAACTTCCGGCATTGGTACGCGCGCACGAAGCCGTCCCCACAACCAAGATAACCCCGAGCTTCCTCGCCCCTGCGCAGGCGCAGTCCGCAGACTTGTCGCACTCACGCGGAGACCCCCTCACGGTGCCCAGGGCGCCCACGTACGGCGCTTCTCGCAGCCACCGGGAGCGCCGTGCGAGCAGGCCGAGCGGACCGAGGTGTGTCCGTCACCTGCACTCGGACGACGGGGGCTTTTCCAGGTCTTGGCGACTTCAGATAAAACGGCTGTGAATACCTGTGCACGCGTCTTTGCGTGGCCGAATCTCCCGTGTCTCCCGGAGGAGTGTGTACGGGAGCGCGTGGATGACGGGGCTGGACAGGATGAGGCGCCCACACTCTCAGGGACCTGCTGCGGGGGGGCAGGTGCGCCCCGTTCGACGCCGTGTGCGGGCATCTTCCTGCCTTAACTTCCAAGCAAGCGCCTGAAAAGTCGCTCCCACCTTCCTCCCCTGACATGTCCGGGAGAGAGCCCCACTCTTCCATGGCGCTCGGTGGCCACTTCTCCCAGCCAGAGCCCTGTGTGAGCGCCCCTGCGGACTGGGCCTCGACCACACCCCCCAGCCCCTGCAAAAGCCGTCCTTGCGGGAGACGTGCTCGATACTTGCCAAACGCATTTTATTCTGTTCTTAATATTTATTTATTTTTGAGAGAGACACGGGGGGGGGGGCGGTCAGAGAGGGAGGGAGACAGGAAGACAGAATCCCAGCAGTGACCTCTATGTGGGGCTCAAACCCACCAACCGTGAACCCCCCAACCGTGAGATCATGACCTCAGCCACCCAGGCTCCCCTTTGCTAAATACGTTTTAGGAAATAAAGGTTAAGTGAGTGCCCATTCTCAAAAATACAGAAATCCTACAGTTACAACAAAGCCCAATAAAGCAACCTGCGCCGACAATTAGATTCCTGGAAAATAGGCGTCATTTATCTCTTAAGGAGAAGGGACAGGTTCCCTGGGGCTGGTCTTCCTGGGGCAAACGCGCCCTGGGCATGGCCCAGAACGGCCCAGAGGAGGCTGCCAGCCCGTCGCTGGAACAGGAGGGTTTGGAAAGGCTCCCCGCGGACTGTGGTCTTTCTAACTGCATAGCCTCCACCCTGAGAGCGTGCACTGGTGGTGTGCTTGCTGTATGCGAGGCACGAAGGATACAGAGGCTTCGGGTGGCAGGTGGGTCCCCAAAGCAGCTCAGACGCAGCAGGAGACCAGAACAGCCTGGCGGCCTCGGCTGTGCGAGGTGGGCAGGGGCAGGCTCAGGCTCGGGGCAAGCTGGGGCCCTGAGCTCGGGGACGGAGGGAGGCCGGGTAGACTTTTTTTTTTAAGATAAAACTTACATTTGGAGACCACAGTCTGAGAGGATAAACTAGTTAACAATCAACTAGTCGATCAATGACTATGGACAACCACAAGATCACAAGTCGTCACCTGTCCCGAGACATCCACACACCTTCCTCTTCACTCGGCACCAGATCACGTGGGGCCAGGTCACCCGTCCAGGTGGAGCTGAGGTCCGGCCCAGGGGGGTTTCCCCAGGCTTCACTGAGGTGCACTTTGCATGTGCCAAGATGCACAGACCTCACCTGTCAGCCTTTTACGTCTGCGCACCCCTACGTGACCGCTACCCGGGTGGAGACAGAACATTCCCACCAGCCCAGAGGGTCCCGGTGCCCCTCGCGCCAGCCACCAGGGGTAACCGCGCGGACGCCTGTCACCTCGGGGATTCTCCTGGCCTTGAGCTTCCCACGAGTGGAACCAGAGGGACTGGCCTCTTTCTTCGTGATTCTTTGGAGATTCAGCTCCACTGCTGAGAGCATCAGCGGTTTGTCCCTCTTTCCTCCGGGGCAGTATCGCATCGACAATCACGCTACAGTTGGGATCCACTCACCACCTGACGGACGGCGGCTTGTTTCCACCTCAGTCCGTGAGCGAGCGGCGCCACGATGAACGTTCGCCTTCGGTCTCTGACAGACAAAGGCATTCAGTTCTCTCAAACAGATGTGACGGAGGCAGGAACCGCGAGATCACAGGGAGACACGCGCTCCATTTGTGGCTCAGTCACATCAGCATCCGACGCTTGATTTCGGCTCAGGTCTTAGCTCGCAGTTGGTGACTTCGAGCCCCGCGTGGGGCTCTGCCCTCACAGCAGGAGCCTGCTTCACATCCTCTGTCCACCCATCTCTGCCCCTCCCCCACTCACGCTCGCTCTCTCAAAAATAAACATTAAAAAAAAAAAAGGGCAACAGTTTTCCAAAGTGGCTGGACTGTTTCACAATGGCGTCCTGCCCCTCAACGTGATTCTGTCGGCCTCTTTCTTTTTAAAAAAACTTTTATTAATGTTTATTCATTTTTGAGAGACACAGAGACAGAGCGTGGATGGGGGAGGGGCAGAGAGGAGACACAGAATCCAAAGCAGGCTCCAGGCTCTGAGCCATCAGTACAGAGCCCTACACGGGGCTTGAACTCACGAACTGTGAAGTCGGATGCTTAACCGACTGAGCCACCCAGGCACCCCATTCCATTTGTTTGTTTTAATTTTTTAACATTTATTTATTTTTGAGAGAGTGAGAGTGCAAGCAGGGGAGGGGCAGAGAGAGAAGGAGACACAGAATACAAAGCAGGATCCAGGCTCCAAGCTGTCAGCACAGAGCCCGACGCAGGGCTCGAACCCACGAACCGCGAGATCATGACCTGGCCAAAGTCTCCGACGCTCAACCGACTGAGGCCCCGGGGGGCCTCGTGTCAGCCTCTTTCAGTCTGAGCCACCACGGTGGGCATGTGGCAGGTCTCGCCATGGTTTTGGTTTCCATTTCTCTGATGACCGGTCATGACGGGCAACTTTTCTTTCACTCATCGGCCACCTGTAGGTCTTTCATAAAGGACCCATTCAAGTGTCTCGTACATTTCTTACTGAGCTGTGGAACTCTTTACACACTTTGCATGCGGGTTCCTATCGGGTTAACACCCCGTGCACGCTCTCTCCCGGCCTGTGGCCTCCCGTCTGCCTTCACTGGGCATTTTCTGACAGACAGAACTTAAGTGCGCTTCGCCGTTTTTCTCTTTATGGCTTGTGCCTTCCATGTCCGTAAGGGTCCTTGCCCACTCCAGTCTTCTAGAAGCTCTGGAGTCTCAGCTTCCACATTCAGGCCCACGGTCCACCTCAAATGAGGCTGCGTGTGCTCACGTGAGGACGGGGTCAAGACTCACCCTCCGCCCTCAGGCCCCCAGTTGCACTAACGTCCGGCCTCCCTTCGCCGCGTTGGTGTCTTTGTCAAAAACCCAGTGGCTGTAACACGCGGATCCACTTCCGGACCCTGTGGTGTTCGCTGACCGGGTCTGCCCGCACACGCCGATACCACCCCGGCTCGATTAGCACGGCTTCACGCGAAGTCTTGAGACCTGGGAGCGTGAGCATTTTGATTCCGCTCTAGACCGCCTTGGCTATTCCAAGGCATCTACAGCTCCGTCCGGGTCTCCAGACTCAGACCGTCCCGTGGCAGACCATCCGCTGGGGCTCTGAGCGCCGCAGCACCGCCCTCCCCGCAACACCCCGTGCGCTCCGTAAACGTGGCACTTTCTCCGCTCAGACCTGCTTTCGTCTCTCTCGTCTGGGTGTGAGGGTCTCCTCTGTAGTTCCTTGCATGCATCCCTAGGTATCCTGACCTTGGTCGTGTCGTTGGTGGCCGCCGGTTGCTGGGACGCAGAATCACGGTTCATTTAGGACACTGACCCCCCTCCTACAATCTCACCAAATCCGAATCTGGGCAGCGTGTTTCCCGAGTTTTCTGCGTGCGCACAATGGCGCCATCTGGGATTCTTCCTCCATCTTCCTCCTTTCCAGACGTGATGCCTGACTTCCTTTTCCTGCCTTTCTGCTGCAGCGGAGCGGTGAGAGCCGGCGTCCCAGACGCCGCCAGCCAGCCCTCTGCGCCCGAGCCCGCCCACGTACCCGAACCCGACCTCGGACAACTAACAACGTGTCATGGTGGGCGCCGACCCACAGCTACCGGTCTGGTGAGGGAAAATGACGGGCAGACCCGTGCCTCGTGGCTGCTGGCAGCACCTCGGCCGTGCGCGGCCTCCTGCTGGCGTCACGGCTGTGGCTGCGACCGTCCCCGACCCGGCAGGACGTGCAGACAAGCTGGAAGTCAGTCACACCCACAGAAATCTGAGCACGACCGTCCTCCACCGACTGACCTGATTTATTTCAGGCCAACAGCTTCACGAAAACAAAGAGGTCGTGGTTAGAAAGTACCAGTGTGACCTGCCCGCTAAGTCACCTCGGGCCTGTTCCCGTGGGCGGGCGACTTAGAAACCCTGAAAGTGCTTCCTGCACAGGCTCTGTCCTCGGCCACCACGGGTGTGACGGGCAAGTGTGTCCCCCCAAGAGAGATCAGTGGAGGCTAACCCCCGGCACCTCAGAACATGACCTCACTTGGAGGCAGGGTCTTTACGGAGGTCAAGTTAAAATGAGGTCACTCGTGGTCCCGTGGCAAGGGGCGACTCAGACACGAAGAGGGACACGCACAGAGAAACCGCCACACAAACGACAAGGGATGGCGGCCAAGGTGCCAGCAACGACCAGAGCTGGGGGAGAGCCCCGGCACGGACTCCCTCGCGGCCTCGGGGGAACCCCAACCCTGCCGAACCCTGACCTCACGTTTCTGGCCTCCAGAACGGGGACACGGGCCTCTGGGACACGGCTGGCAACCCCCGGAGACCACGGAACGGGCACCCTGATGCGAGCGGTGTTCTCCAGCGTAACTTGTACGGAAGCCCACACGTCGCTGCGTGTCGTCAGACTAGTTACAATTGACGTGGAAACTGGGCGCCAACCCCGAGTGCGCCACGGCCGGCTCCAGCAGCGCTCGGGAGGCAGGGCGCGGGCCGGTCCAGCACGCTGGCTGGCAGAAAGGAGGCGGGCGTCCTGGAGACCCCATCCGGCTCCACCACTCTGTGTCCGCACCAGGCTCTCCAGGGCACGAGCCTGTGCTCAGAACCGCCCCCCCCCCCCCCCGCCCCCCCGGGGCGCCCCCCCCCCCCCCCCCCCGAGGCCCCCCCCCGCGCGGCCCGGCCCCCCCCCCCCCCCCGGGCCCACAGGGGCCTCGCCTCGCCTCTCCCCAAGGTGCCCCAGCTGCGAGGACAGGTGCCCAGCGTACCTGTGTCAAGGTGGGGCGGTCCGGCAACGGAAGGCAGGCGGGGTGGCCCGGACGGCCCGAGCACGCGGGGAGGCAACTCGGCTTCGGGCCCTCCCGCCAGGCCTCACCGTGCGGCGCGGAGGTCCCGTCTGTGGAGGTCAGGCTATTCCTCCCAGAGTGGCTGGGGTTCACACACCGATTCTAACAAGGAGCCCCTAAACAAACGCCTCCGCGGAACCAGAGCTGAGTCTCTGGCGGCAGATCTAAAACTGGAAAACCGGGAAGAACGGGCAAAACGGATACAGATAAATTTGTTTTTAATAAAGGAGTTAATTTTCTTTCAATCCTATATAAAACAATAGCAATTAAAAACTTCATTTTTGAAAGTAAAATATTTACATATGAACAAGTAACTGTGCAAAATTTACATGAAAAAATGGAAAGACAGGGATTTCCTAAAAGACAAAATAAAAGGCGTAACAGTTTTCGGGTGTCGATAAAAAATACTGATCAGCATTCGGTTCACACTCGCGCGAATTAAAGTCTGACGTGAAGATTCACACGGAGAAAGCCAAAGTATTTACAGTCATAAAAGTACTATCAATAGACAATTTAATACAATAACCTCTGAAAATATAAAGAACCAATTAGTATATTTGTAATAAAAAAATAGGTACAAAGAAGGGGCTTCGCTCTGGACATCTGTAAAGTTGGCCCACAGCTTGCTTACAGTCTCTTAGCAAAATAATTATAGTTTACATAGCCATTTTTATGTTATGTGCCAAAAATTATGTACAATTACTGACAAAATACACCAACCATTTTTCAACACTTGATTCACACTGAGAAACAGTCTTTTGATGATTCTTCTCAACTTTGATTTTATTTCATCTAAGTTTCCACTTTTAGCTAAAAAACACAGTGCAAGTAAAATATATTTATGCTGAAAAGGTTTTCATTTCTTTTAACTTTACAGCTTTACAAACTACAGCAAATAAACTGCGTCTGTACAGGTGCCGACCACGCGCTCGGGAGGAGCCGGCGGCACGGCCTCTCCTGAGCAGGAAGGTGGCTCCGCTCCGCGCGGGCGCGCCGTGGGCTCCGGGCTCCTCGGGGACTCTGGCGAGGGAGGGGACGGGCAGATAAATAGTCTAAAAAATCAGTTTGCTTTGCCAACTGACTAATACAAAAATAAAATAAATGAAATGAGGTCATCGCTGTAGACACACACCTACGCAGTAAGTCGGGTTGAATGAACCAAAATGCACAAATAATGTAGAAACCGCTACGAGGTGACAGAGGGCAACTAATTATTTGCTAAACGATTCCATCAGTTTTTATATATGGCTTGTTTGGCAAGAAGGCCACTCAATCAAAGATGAGTTAAGAGTTAATTGTCCTTTAAGAGGGCCCACGGGCCTCTGTGTTCTCTGTTACAGAAACGTGTTTTCTTCCGCACTGAAGAGTTGACTTAGAAACAGGAATATAAAACTGTTCCGTTGTAAAGAGGTGGCTGTTTTTTAAACAATATCCCATTTGCTTGTTACAAAAGGCGTCATCTGCAAATATATAAAAGCGTCCCAGGCGTCTCCGTCCGCGACGCCGCGCCCGCCCTGTGCTACTTGAGGAATGCTTTGTAGAGCAACAGTGAATGGCTTGTCTCACGCTCATTCTCTAAACAAAATATGAGGTCCCTGAGGTTGACCCGCGTGATCCTTTGTCGCGTGAACTGTCTGGGGGTTCCGACGCCGGAGCTGCCTGGGACCGCCGAGCCTGGGCCCGACCCCTGGTGACGAGAAAGAAGACAGCCGAGTTAGTGGTGTGCACGGGTGGGCGGGACCCAAGGCGCTGGCAGGAAGGGGCAGGGCCAGGTGCTGGCCCCAGGGCTACGTGCCCACAGCCACTCGAGTGTCCCTACAGGTGTGCCAAGGAACCCTGAAGCTGGAGGAAGCCACGTGTGGGACAGGCTCCTTCCTGCAGACCTGCTCCTGGAGCTGAAGTGCTTTACGGGTCCCTAACAGGGAGGGGGTGCGAGCAGGGGGCACGGCCCCCACGCTGGCCTCCGGGACCGGTGGTCTCAAGCACCCATAGGGGCACTAACCCCTGCAATTCCCAGGGCTCAGACTCCGGCCCTCGGGGCCTGCAGAAGGCACAGGCGGAGGCTCCTGCCCCAGGGGGATGGCAAGACAGCTCCTGGGCTTGAAGCTGGTGTCCCCGACCTCCATGTGTCCAGGCGGCCAGGTGGGACCGATGCCACACCCAGGGCAATCGTGTCGTCCCCATGTCGCCGGCAAAGGCACTTTCCCAATGCTGCAAAGTCTAAACTCCCAGGCTGGGCGGGCGGGCGGGCGGGCGGTCAGCCGGTTAGCGGGCTGGACCGCAGAGCTCTGGGGTCACCGCGGTCGTCCGCGGCCAACAGGGGGCACCCTGCTCCCAGCCAGTCTCAGCGGGACACTGCCACCTCCGGGCAACAGCAGCAACTGGGCTCAGGGCCTGCACCGCTGGGGAACAGCCGAGCTTCTGCGAGTCTCTGACGCCTGCACGTGGACAAGGAGTCACTGGGGGCGGTGTTCCCGGATGCGTCGTGTTGGGTCCTGGGGTTCCAGCACCGCATCTCCGTCCGACCACACAACTCCCAACTGCGTGGTGCCTGGTTCTCCGTTCAGAATGAAAACTAAGCATCTGTGTTCTGATGGTTAAAGTTGCTCGTGCATATTTCAAGTGCAAACATAACACAGGGTATTTTTACCGCATGTTCTCACAGCTTAGGAAGGTGGGAGGAAAGGGTTCCCCGACAGCTGAAGAAGAGCCCTGCTCTGACCAGGCCGCAGTTCCGGGAGCCGGCCAGCAGGTGGCGGGCGAGGCCCACGCACGCTCCGGGCACCAGGTCCCTCTGCCACCTGAGCCCTTTCCCCCAGGGGAGTCCCTGTGCACACGCACCCGTCTTTGACCTCAATTACAATTTGCACCCCCTCCACCACCCTTCACGGCTGAGGTCCCTCCTCCAGGCCAGGTGGCGTGGCAGCTACTTTTCCTTGTTTGAAAGAACAATTCTGGTTTCTCCGTGCTTTCCTGAGCCTCGGTAACAGCCCTAAAGGAGCATTTTGTGCAAGACACACACCGCGCCACCCCACCCCCTCCCCTCCCCCCGCAGAGGCTTGTGATGACGTTGGAGCGGCAGGAGCCCGGAGGCCCGTCGGGGGCCCACTGCTCTGCACCCCAGACACCATGGGGAGAGCCCAGCACGCCCAACCAGAGGCCAGTTTCTGGAAAGACAGCTGCCCGCGGACGGTGGCCTGCCCTCTGCACCTCCCCTGCAGACGCCAAGACTCAGGGGGACAGGCGCAGCCACGCAGAGAGCAAAGGCACTACCTACCTAACGGACCGAAACATCTCTGCAACACGCGTGACCAATTCTGGACCACGTCTGATGTTTCTACTTTCCAAACAGAAAGCCAACAGCCAAAAACAGGAAGGACAGGGCCCCCACTTCAGGTGGAAATTACCGGGTCAGAACTCAAGACAAATAACACTTGGCGATATTATTGCAATAATACTGCAATATTTCTTAGAAACCACAACTGGTCTCAAAGCGTTAACGGGCAAGTGAGCCGGCGGAGGGCCGCCCCCAGGTGCAGGCGGCATGCTCTGAGGGCCAGCGAGAAACTTCAATTCCTGGTGTTTCTCTGGATGTTGTAAAAGGCCGATGTTCAAAGAGATCCTACTTAATAGTCACATTACTCCTAATTACACGGGCCGAGCACCGTTTCCCCATCTCACGCCAAAACGGAAGGACGCACTTCACCGTCCCCCCGCCAGGGTCCTGGTCATACTGCTCGTCGGGTATTCTGGCTGCGGGAGGGGTCACAGGGGCCCGGAGCCCGGGAGAGAGGACGGCCGTGACCACCCAGCCTACCGACACCGCGCCCAGCCCAGAATCACGGAACAACCGGTGGGGGGGCGGGGGGTGGCCCCCGGGGGGAGCGGTGACACCCACACCCCATCAAAGGGCTGCCTTGCCCGGTCTCTGCAGGCGCTGGGCTAAGAGCAAGGCGACCCTGGATGTATCGCTTGCACACAGCAGGTCCTCCCCTGAAAACAGCACGTCGCACACCTGTCAGCCGGTCACAGGGCTGGTCCAAGACAAAAAAAAAGAGCTATTTCTTTTGAAGGCAACCTTGCCATTGGCAAAATGCCACAATCGATCTGACAGGCAATGAGCACCTGATGTAAAACCGAATGGGAAAAACCCCACTTTCCGTCCAAATCCCGGCTCGTGGGGCCACCTCAGTTGGGGGCCAATGCTCACGGGGAGAGAAGCCCCCGGCGTGGCTGGGTGCTCGCCATGCGTGCCGACACGTGAGCCCCGGTGCCACGGGCCCTTGGGCACGGTCTCAGGGAAATGTCCACCTCGGGGCCACAGCAGCCAAGAGCCCTGCACTCACGGGCCCCCAGAAGCACGGCCAAGCGGCTCCCGAGCGAGGGGCCCCTCAAGGCTGCGCCCCCGCCCCGCGTTCAGCTGGACAGCCAGGAGCCTGGGCCGAACCGGTTCCAGCGAACCCAATGGCACAGCCTCCGACCGGCTCGCCCTGCTCCCCTCAGTTCCCCAACTCGCCTGCACCCGTCTCTGCGCCTTCCCTGTCCACGAAAACAGAGCACCCGGTGCAGACAGGCGGCCGGGAGTACACGCGGCGGCAAAGACACGCAGGTACTCTCCTCAGGAGGACACATACCACTCAGTCACCCCGACACCTCCCTCCGTCTCCCCAAAACCAACTCAGAACACGAAGGCACCAATCTACCCAGGCATCGCTCCATCGGCAGACGTGGCGGCACGGAGCGCCCTGCTCCAGAAAGACTCCAGATGAGGACACCTGGCAGGTCCTCCTGAACCCACAAGGTGACGTGGCAAAGGCAGAGGATGGAGACAGCGAGGGGCCGCGGTCTGACAGAGGCCACCCAGAATGGCCGGTCCACCCCAGTCTAGCGTCCAGAGTCCTCAGAACACAGAGCCTCCGACGAGGGAAGGAACTAAAGGGACACCGAGGCTCCTGCAAGACCGGGACGTCACCGCCAAGGACACAGGACCCTCCTACAAGCAACGCAAACAGAAAACCGGCCACACTACCCGACTGCTCAGCACGGTCAGAAGAGGGCGCCATCAGACCGCAAGTCTGATGAGACACCCAAACCCGGCAAAAGTGACCCAAGATTAGCAAGTCCGTCAAGATCTACCGCAAAAAATCAGAAAACAGAATTCCACGCACATCAGAGACTGTCTGGAAAAACAAGAAAACCATTAAGACAACACTTCCAACAACCAAAAGATGTCCTGAAACATTTGACGACATGAGAAGTGCCCTGAATGAAAAATCCCTAACGTTAAGAGAAGTAGATTAAAAAACAGAAGGGATGAGAGTGGAGTAAATGCGAGAAAAAAATGGGAAGGAGACACAGAGATCTCTCAGAAGTGCATAAATTAACTGCAAGGCACCGAGGGCAGACCCGCGAGGAAAGGCAGGCTCGTGAGGGGCGCAGCCGCGGAAGGTCTGGGGAAGGGCAGGTGGCGGGCAAGCAAAGGCCTGTGTTAACAGAGCCTCCGAAGAAGGAAGCAGACAGAACACAACAGACACGGAAGCCAGAGTCCAGGAACCAGAAAGACCAAATCTACACACTGAAAGGTCCCATGAAAACCGACTCTGACATCTCCTCGTGAAATTGCTAGTTTTCAAAGATCAAGACAAGGCCTCGTGTAAAAGAGAATAAATGACAAAGGCAAGTGAATCAGCCTGGCATCGGGGCTTTTCAAAACCAGCTTCCAAAGCAGGACGACCACGGATGCTCATTCACAGAAGGACTGAAAGAAAGTGCGAGCCAAGGATCTTATATCCAAGCCAGACCGTCCTCCCTATCGAAGCCACAGAAAGACCTTTTGCAACATGCAAGTGTCAGGGATTCTGCATGGAGGCCTCCGCAGGCTGGGCCACAGTGCAGTCATCATCCAAGGCAGGAATGGGCAAGGACACGCGCAGTGCTGGGGCGGGCGGAAGCACTTGTAAGGAAACCACACCGCTTACTGAAGCTGAGGAGGGGCCCGGCGGGAGGGCGGAGAGCAAGGGGCGTGTGCACTGGCTGCTGAGAGAAGGCGGGGCTCAAGCCCTATGGGAACTAAGAAGCTGAACAGCTAAGAAAAACCAGGGGACATTTAACA
The DNA here is from genome assembly GCF_023721935.1 of Panthera uncia. NCBI lineage: Eukaryota > Metazoa > Chordata > Mammalia > Carnivora > Felidae > Panthera > Panthera uncia. Next base: position 1,912,238 of record NW_026057578.1, on the reverse strand, counting down.
AGGTTTATGTGCAAAAATAACCACCAGAATACAACCGTAAGCCTTCCTGAATACAAACATTTTAATTAAAGAGCAAAGAATATGCACTTCAGAGGAAGAGAATCATAGCAAACGTAAGAAATAGGCATAGTTATAAAACACTGAGACAGAAGAGACCAAGCGTGTTGATCATATCAGAAGAAGGCGAATGGGCTCAGTTCACCTAATAGAGGGAAAGCTTTTCGATTCGGCTCAGAAAACAAGACGTAGCCACGTGCTATAGATGTGAGCCACACCTAAAATCAGGAAGTATAAGACCAAAGCAGGGACAGAGATTCTCTCTGGTGAGGGAAGTGCAGAGAGCGGGGTGAATGATGGTCCTAACTCAGGACACAGCAGAGCTCAAGCCCACTGGACAACGGCAGACATTTTTTAACGCTAAAAGTGCCAATTCACAGAAGATGTGACACTTCCGAATACTTCCGTACCCAACAACGTGGCACACACAGCCCAGCTACAAAGCATCAGCTGCAGAAGACACAGGAGATAAAGACAGAAACGCACCACTGACATCGCCACAGTCCGTACGAGACCCATCGAATGGACAAGAATAAGCAAGGATTCAGAAGACTGGTCCGCATGAGCAGCAGGTGTGTGTTGTGGAAATCTATTAAGCTCTACGTCGTTCGGGAGAATAGGCCCGTTCTCAGGCACCCACAGCACAGTCACCAAGATTCCCCGTGTCGCCACCGGACTGGCACAATTTTAAACAATCATGAACAATCTCCCGCGGTGCTGGTGAGACGGGGGAAGGCGAAGCGACCCGATCTTCGGGAGGGGAGCCCGGCTGTTCCTAACAAGACCTCCTGGCAACTTTGCTGCACCCTCAGCGGTGCGCCCCAGAACACAAAGACCCTCGGGCACGAGGTCATCCGGCGTGGCACAATGGCACACAAGTCATCGTTAAATGAAGGAATAAGCGGGGGGGGGGGGGGGGGGGGGGGGGGGGGGGGGGGGGGAGACCCCACCCCCGGCG